>NW_024395977.1:24298082-24309309 GCF_016617805.1 Bactrocera tryoni
ACAATAAAATCAGAATGAAATATTTCTCACTCAATGAAGGTCATTTTATTTCCCCCTAACAGAGGTAAGGAATAAATAATCTTTTTTGAGTTTTTACAGTAGTTTTAATATGATGAAGAGCTTCTGCTAAACGATTTTCATTACCTGATGTGTATTTTACGTTAAAGTCATACTCATCAAGTCGAATCTTCCATCTTTGTAATTTGGAGTTTGGTTCCCTTAAGTTGTGGAGCCATTGCAATGGTTTATGATCACTATTTATTAAAAATTTCCTGCCGTATAAATATGGTCTAAAATTGGTAAATGGCTAAAAGTTCTTTCTCAGTAGTTGAGTAGTGCAGTTCATGTTCATTGAGTGTGCGACTAGCAAAACAAATTGGATGTCCCTGTTGACTTAACACTGCCCTATTGCCAAATTTGACGCATAAGTCGTCAATGTCAATATTTTCTCATAACTTGGATATGCCAGAATTGGATCATTAGTAATTAAAATTTTTATAGTGTTTGTAGCTTCCAAGAATTTCTCATCTGAGCTATTTATTTTATTGTCTTTTTTAAGACAGTTAGTCAAAGGTTTAGTTATTGCAGAAAAGTTTTGGATAAATTTACGAATAAATTCCGCCAAACCAAGAAATTGTTTTATTTCTGTTCGCTACACTTAGTTCCACTGGGTATACTTACTTGTATCTTTTGATTAGGTACCTCTTTTTGTGTGGATGTACTAAATTAAAGAGTTATAATTTTTGAAAAGTAAAAATTCAGCAACTTATATTTACTTTTGCGGGCAAAACTTAAAGAGATTCACAAACTTAAATATCTTTACACAATTTTATATGTAATAAAATATATATAATTTTGTATTTATTTACATTGCTGCTAATGCACAACCACACGCACTGCCGAAAGGTTTTTTCCAATTTAGGACCACAAAAAAAATTAAAGCGGATCAACCGTTGATAAACTGGCGATACGTGTGTATATCTTACGGGCGTGGAAATCGAATGGGGCCCACCCCGATCTGACCAATCCTTTTTGCTCGGTTGGGTGGTGAAAACGATGTATGTTGTGGTATGGTCGTGTTTGGTGCGTGGGGTTGCGTGGTGTGATGCTGTATGTTGTGTGTGATGAATGTTGTGTTGTATGATGAATGTTGCGTTGTGAGATGAATGTTGTGTTGTGGGGCGAGATACCATGAAGTCGCATAAACATCCCGGCCCCCATAGGCGAATTAATTGCATAGAAGCCTCCGTAGTTTTTGTAGGGTACTGACTACAGCGCTGAATCCCGTCACTTTTCGCTGGTTGCGATGACTATGATGTGGTGGTGTATGCGTGCGTGCACCTCGGGACTCGGCTCTTCGGCGTTGCACTTGATACCCATGTTGACTGTGCCGCTGTTGATTATGCCGGTGACTGGCGTGCGTTGACTGATCAGCGTGTCGAGAAAAGCGGGGAAACAAGGTGTGATGCGGTCTGTGGCAGTACTGACATGACCCGTCTGACGTACACTCCAACGTGGCGTGCGTGTCTGCCAAGCATGTCATGCAGTGGCCGTGGGCTCTAGCGATCTGTTGGCGCTGAGCGGCCGTCATCGTCTTGAAGATCGTGCATCTCTTCAAAAAATGAGGTCGATGGCATAGACTGCGTCGTGGCGGTATATATTTTCGAACTGCTCCTCGCCTGCTTCCCTGACTGGTTGAACGGATGATTGGCTGGGCGGGCTTGTGCCTTGTTGCCTCCTGGGTGAGGAAAATGTATATTAAACATGGTTTTGCTAGTAGTATGAAGTATGCTACTCATTTTACTTGTATATATGTACATATGTGTATATATATGTAGAGCGTTCGTGTGGACACGTCCTTATACGACGAGTTTCCAAGAAGAAAGAGAACGATCTTCGAATTTCATTTGACATAAAGGTTTCACATAAAGGTTTGACATGAAAGGAAAAGAAAATCATACATAGCAAAATGTCAAAGTAGCAGGTAGAGTTACCATGCTTAATACAATTGAAATTAACTCCGAAAGGAGTGGCGGTGCTGCCACAATACTCCCCTCCTAGTTGGGATCTGCGGCGGTGTAAGCAGGTTTCAAACGGTCGATAGAAATGTTGACTGCTTTAACGTTAATGTCGACGGTGAAGTATTTTTGATAGCGATGAATAACCTTGTAAGACACTTTGTAAGTAGCTGATAATGATGGTCGTACCGACAAATCGCGGATGAAAATCTGGTCGCACGTTTTTAAATCCGTGTGCACAAAGACATCTCAGTGGTATGCCAAGACGTGTTGACCGGACGTAGGTCGAGCATTATTTGTCGCAACTGAGAAATAACTTCAGTTTCATTATCTGGTACAGGACAGTCGATGAAGAATTCGGATGGCAAACGTAGCGTCGTCCCAAAAACTAACTCGGCCGGTGATGCTCCAACATCCGGTTTAAAGGAGCAGCGAAGTCCCAATAGAATTATCGGTAGCAAATTTGTCCAATGTTCCTTGTCGTGACAAAGTATGGCTGACTTGGGAGTTCGGTGCCAACGTTCGACGATCCCGCTGGTTTGTGGATGGTAAGGCGTAGTTTGTAGGTGTTTGACACCGATACATTGGAGTAAATGTTGAAAAAGTGTACATTCAAATTGGCGCCCTAGGACTGACGTTATGTCGGTGGGGATTCCAAACCTCGATATCCAGCCGCTGATTAATGGTTTAGCCACTGTTGGTGCGGTGCTGTCTGGAATCGGGAAAGCATCTGGGCACCGGGGTTTTTTTTGTTTTTGTGTTTTATTTTTTTTGCTTCCGAAGGGGGAGTCTTCTAAAGATACTGCCAAGATGAGACTGGTAGCATGCACGATTCATATTGTTCGCTAGAGTACACCTCTTTCGGGACCACGCCCAGACAGTGTTAAATAACTATGCTGGACTTGCGCAACAGTATGCCTACGTACTAAACCCTTATCTCTGGCTGCTGTAGCTTGTATTCGGACCTGTGGGACCGCCGTTAGGCACTTCTTCGCAGGACCAAGCTGGGCGATAACTGCCTTTTCACGATCTACATCCAGGGTTATTCATGTGGTCGTATGCTTCTGCGCTGCATTTCATTCATTCTTAGTTCTAGGACTGCTATTGCACTCCACTATTTCATTTTTGCCCACACCAGCTGTGATCGCAGCATGTGACTAACTATGTTGTCGGGCGTCATCCTTTCATTTGTTAGCTTTTCTATGGTCTCTCTCTCCACTGCATATCTCGTGCAAGAGAAAAAGATGTGCTCTGCGTTTTCTGCAGCATTTCCACAGAAAGAACAATGTGTTTCATCATCATGGCCAAATTTGTGCAGGTATTCCCTGAAACAGCCATGGCTCGATAAAGACTGCGTTAAGTAGAAATCTGTCTCCCCGTGTTGTCTCTCAATCCAGGCCGGAACATTCTTAATAAGTTTATACGTCCATCTTCCTCTTTCACCGGGTGAAACGGTCGATTACTGTTAAACAGTAACGATTACCCTCGGACAGCGGGAACGGTCCCACGATGTCAATGTGTAAATGGGAGAAGCATTCGCTAACGCACGTTCGGCGTTGCAGATGAGTGACGTTGTGTCTGATGACCTTATTACGTTGACATTGTAGGCAATGTTTTGCAAATTTTCGACTGTCGCGATCGATTCCGGGCCAGATGAAACGTTCGCTCATCATCTTTGATGTTGTACGTATACCGGGGTGCGAAATGTTGTGGATTGTCCGAAGTACTGCTTGGCGGAATCGTTTGGTGATGAACGGTCGGATGCGATCGGTCGAAATATCACAGTACACCTTTTTTGTGCTAGAAGGTAGAGCATACGAAATTAGTTTTAAGGAATGGTTCACTTGCCCATTGAGGTAGGATTGGAGCTCTTCGTCTGTCGCTTGATCGGTAGCTAAGTCGTCGTAGTTTATTAATTGAAGAGTTGTTTTCGAGGTTATTGCTTCGATACGAGACATCATATCGGCAACAACATTTTGTTGACCAGACACGTGATGGATGTCTGTGGTGATTTGGGCGGAAACGTCTAGTTGTCGAGCTTGACGGTCCGAAGCTTTTTCTAGTTTTTGATGAAATGCGAATGTGAGAGGTTTGTGGTCTGTGTAGATGTGGCACTCTCGTCCTTCAAACATAAAACGAAAATGTCGGATAGCGAGATATATAGCTGTGAGCTCCCTGTCGTAAGTACTGTATCGCTGTTCCGCTTTTGTAAATTTTCGCTGGAAGAAACCCAATGGACAGTATTGTTAACTACTTGATGTAGCGCTGCACCAGCTGCATAGTCGGATGCGTCAATCCACAATGAAAGCTGCGCGTTGGGAGTGGGATGTGCTAGCAGCGTACATTTAGCTAAGTCTTCCTTACAGGCTTCGTAATGTTTTATATTTTGTTTGGTCCATACGAGAGGTGAGTGATCATTGCGCTCGTTACCCAGAGTCATGTTAAATAATGGTGCTTGATGTTGAAGAGGATTTTTCAAAAAAGTTCTATAAAAATTGACCATGGCGAGGAAACGTTTTAGATCTTTCGCAGTAGTTGGAAGTTTAAGATCTGTGATAGTCTTTACACAATTTGGTAATGGTTGTATGCCGTCTTGGGTGATAAGATGCCCATGGAATTCGAGTTTCGGTACTCCGAGTATCAACTTTGCGATGTTTATTGTCAAATTGTGATCTCGCAATCGTTGAAACAGGTGTTGAAGGTCTTTACGGTGCTCCTCCGTCGAGGTAGAAGCTATGCAGATGTCATCCAAGTAGACGAAAGTATTATCTACTCCGCGACGGACTTCATTGATGACCCTTTGAAATATTTGTGCGGCGTTGCGTAATCCAAAGATCATGTGAGTGAACTCGTAATGTTCGAAAGGAGTTGTAATGGCCGTTTTGCATACATCTTCTTCATGTATACGGATTTGGTAAAAAGCTTTTTGTAGGTCGATTTTTGAAAAAATAGTTTTGCCTGATAATATGTGCGTGAAGTCGTGGAGAAACGGAATTGGGTACCCATCCGGTACAGTGACAGCATTCAAGGCACGGTAATCACCGCACGTTCTCCAAGAACCATCTGCTTTGCGTGACAAACGCGATTGAACAAAGGGTGTCGCTTATTGTGCGGGTCCGCTTTCAATGGCGAAAATGCTGAATTGAACACGTTCGCAATGATGTTTCGATGCTTTTGCTGAAAAAAGGTAAAAGTCTCCAATGCAACATTAGGATATGTTACTCCTCCCATCTGAAAATAATGCAATGTCCTCATTGCAGTTTTCTTTGTTTACAAGTTAAAGTTCTTAAATTGAATTCTTAATTAATTAATTGATTAATTGTTTGATTTAGTTTTAATCGGTTCTCTTTTTTTCTTTTAAATTGGTTTCTATATTTTCTTACATTTTGACTTTTAAATTTTACTATATGATGTTCGCCATCTTCTTCAGTTTTAATAAGACTAGCTTTGTATGGATTACTAATTACTCTAACCTCTTCCTCGAAACTTCTGCGTTTACAAAGTTTGTGTCAATATCTTTTTCTTGACGGTTTTTATTTACAATATTTATTCTTTGTTCTTTAATAATTTGAGGATCATGTTTTGGTGACTCTTTATGAAAAAAGATTGTATATGTAACTTCATTGGTAGTAGAGTGAACAATTATATGGTTATAAGGGAAAAGTGTTTGTTCAATTTCTAAATATTTCAGCTCTTTAACACCTAAAGTGTTGATATTCTAAGTTTTTCATTTAAAGTTTTATGTAGTCTTTCTATGTCACCAATACCAGTTTTACCGGTGATTACTTCTACTTTTATATTTAATAAATTACACCATTGTTTAATGTTTATATTATTTAAACCTTGGACTTGGTCGATTTTTAAAGTTTTTGGAGGACCCATACTATTAAAAATTTTTAGCCATGCTTTTGGGGATTCCAGCCAGATCAATGCTTTAACTTTTTCTATTATAGCAAACTTAGAGTATAAATCGATACATATTAAATAATATTCATTATTCCATTTTCAAAAATGTGCAACATATTTTTCTCTTATTTTGTAAATTGGCGGTGTAATTTTGAACGGCATTTTGTTAGAAATATGATCGTTCGTACAATGATTACATAGTTAACATTCATTTACTATTTTCGTGATTTCCTCAAGATAATTGGAGTAATAATACTGTAATTTAAAACATTTTGCAACCTTTTTTATACCTTGATGAAGTTCACTTAAATGAATTTCAAGTACTTTACTTTTAAAATTTGCAAAATCTGTAATGTTTTCTAATTCTTTTGTACACTGATAAAACTTGTTGCGACTTGTTGTTACTCGTATTTGTGTCTTCTAAACGTTTTGAAATTGTATAAAATCAGTATCATTGGGAATAAAAATTGTTGTATTACTTTTTATTAAATGGGTTTTAATTATATGTTTAATATAATCTGTAGTTAAATCTTTGTATGTAATTACAATTAGGTTATTTTTTTTTTTTTTTTGCAATATCTTTTTTATTTATTGAATCTGCTTTTTGTTTTAAAAGCCTAACAATAAGTTTTAAAATCTTAAATCTATTTAAAAACTAGACAAGCTCAAGCAAGTGTTTGAGCTGTTTTGGTGATACGTTGCTCCTTAGTACGCAGGCATATCTCTTCTTTTAAGTCGTGTTTGATCGCAGGAATGTACCAAAGCATTAGCCAAAGGGTTTGGGTGATCTCGGAGTTTAGATATATATTTAATTCTGCTGTCTACTACTTCTTTCTTTACCATAGAAATACCAAGGTCTTTATGGATATTTTCATTACGCATGTACCACGGTGAACACGTGATTTTTCTAAGCATTTTTGATTGGAACCTTTGTATTATATCAATATTAGTTGCACAGGTCGTACCCCACAGTTGAATGCCATACATCCAAATCGGCTTTATGGCCGCATTATATAAAAGCACTTTGTTGTCTAGGCTAAGTTTTGAGTTTTTATTTAAAAGCCAATTTAAATTTGCAGCTCTTATCTTCATGCAAGTTATTTTACTAGATATGTGTTTTCTCCACGTAAGTCTTCTATCTAGGTGAATACCAAGATAAGTTACGTCGTTCGCTTGGGGTACTAGAATATTGTTCATTTTTACTGCCGGACACATTTTAGGTCTTAGTGAAAACGTAACATGCTTGCATTTTTGTTCATTTACATTTATACGCCAGTTGGCTAGCCATTCTTCGACAGACCTTAAGTGCTCGGCTAATATTCTTGATGCTATTATGTGGCATTTGTTACGGCTCACTAAAGCTGTGTCATCCGCAAAAGTTGAGGTCGATATATTATTAGCTGTAGGAAGATCTGCAGTATAAATGATGTATAGAGTTGGGCCTAAAACACTACCCTGGGGTACACCAGCCCTTATCTGTCGTTCGTCAGATATGAAATCTCCCACTTTTACCATAAATTGTCTATTTTTTAAATAAGACTCCAATGTCTTATACAATTCTAAAGGTAGAATGTTTTTAATCTTATACAAAAGGCCTTCATGCCACACCTTATCAAACGCCTGAGCCACGTCTAGAAATAAAGCTGAACAGTACTCTCTTTGCTCAAATGCTTTTCTTATTTCGTTAGTAATTCTATTTACTTGCTCTATCGTGCTATGTTTTTCACGAAACCCGAATTGGTGCGTTGGTATTATATTATTTTCGTGGAGGAAAGGAGACATCTTTGATAGTAACACTTTTTCAAATATTTTAGAAAGACAGGGTAGAAGACTGATTGGTCTGTATGAAGACGGCTGTGTTAAGTCTTTCCCAGGTTTATCTATCAAGATAATCTGCGACTTTTTCCATGAAATAGGATAGTATCCGAGATTAAGAATTGCACTGAAGAGCGAAGAGAGCACTTCTACAGCAATATTTGGTAACTCAATTAGCATTTTTGGGGTAATATTGTCATGTCCTGGTGACTTTTTGGTTTAAGTTCTTTTATTATTCTAATAATTTCAGTAGGTGAAGTCTTAAAAGACTCGAGTGACTCGTTAACTGAGTTGGGTAAGCTGGACAACTCGAAGTTGTTCTTTGGGCAATTTGGTTGAAATACCTTTTCTAGGTAATTTGCAAAACAATTAGCCTTTTCCTCGTCACTTGAGCCCAATTTCCGCCTATGTCTCGTATAGGCATGTTGGAGTTAGTTGGTGGCTTCAGGGACTTTTGGGCTTTCCAAAGAGAATTTTGCTTGCTTGAATTTGGACTCAGCTTCTTTATATACATTTCGGTATTGGATTCTTCCTCACGTTTAAGCGCTTTTTTAGTTTACGTGCAGCTGATTTCAATTGAAGCTGAGTGGAAGGGGAGCGACTTATCTGCCATTCACGCCTTGCACGCCTTTTTCGTTTACAAGCTTTTTCTATTTCTCTGTTAGTAATTTTTCTGGCACCAAGCGGCTTATAGTTTTTGTTTGGTGTTGCTAAGACAGCTGCTTTAGTTATTATATCATTGAGTTCTTCTATGCTTTCGTCGATATCTCTACCTGTATTTATTTTGTACTTAACATTAATGTGGCTACTCACGTATTTTTTATATTTTAGCCAATTCGTTTTATAAGAAGTCAAACCTACTTTTGGATTAACGAATATAGGTTGTTCACATAACTTTATTAGTACAGGAGAGTGATCAGAAGATAGATCAGTACATGTATCAGCTGTTATAATTGATTTATCTATATTTTTGCTTACAGCAAAATCAATTAAATCTGGTGTTTTGTTACGATCACTAGGCCAATATGTCGGCTTACCAGGAGATATTATGTCAAGGTTATTGTGCCTATTTATAATAGTGTGATACAGCTGACATCCTTTCGGATTAATTAGCCGTGAGCCCCAATACGTGTGCTTTTGCATTGTAATCTCCAATAAAAATAATAAATATAATAAATCTATGGCCTAGTGTTCCAAAAAGTCTTTGAATTGGATGTCTGTAATTTTTAAACCGAGGTGGCAGTATATGGCCGTCAGATTTAAGTCCCCGCAGCGATTTTTAATAGTTATTGTTGTAGCTTGTAATTGCGCGGTGGCATAAGATTCTGATGTGTGGTGATTTAACCGTTTTCTAACCAACACTGCTGTTCCTCCATGTGCCTTTCCATCTGGGTGGTTTGTAACATAGAGTCTAAATCCCGGTATAAAGAAATTGTTTTGTTCGTCAAGATGAGTTTCTGACAATAGCATTACATCGATACTTTTTTCATCCAGAAATCTAATGAGTTCCAATTTATGTTGGTTAACACCGTTAGCATTCCACAAACAAATGTTCAATACACTCATTTTTTACTTAAAAAGTTTGCAACATTTGGTTTTGTGATTTGATTACTCTTGAATCATATTTTGCATTGAAGCCATAAATTTGTCATACATTGGTGAGGTTTAAAATCATAGTTTCAACGCTTCCATTTGGTTGGTTTTGGGGCAACTGCATTTGTGTAGTATTGCCTTTCACCACGTTTGCATAACTCCTTGTGTAGCATTGTCCTTAAGATTTACTGGTTTTGAAATTTGGACGGGGATTTTAATATTTTCATTAGATGGAATATTCATCATTTGGTTACGACGTGCTTGGATGCCCTGTGACAACTTCGATTTTAAATCTTTGTATACAGGGCAACCCCTGTAGTTAGCAGTGTGATTTCCTCCACAATTGCTGCATTTTTTATTTAAACTTTCTTTTTTAAGAGTACATTTTGAAGTTGGATGTAGATCACCACATACTACACATACACTTCGTAGAGTGCAATATGCTTTCGTGTGTCCATACTCTTGGCAGTTTGTACATTGTACTGGACCATTTCTCTTGTGTGGTTCCTCAACGGTGATTCTGCGATGGAGAAGATATTTTAAATTGTAAATCGGGTGTATTTCATTTTTCTTTAATTTGTTGGAATCTGGCATCAATTCTATTTTTGAACATTGGTTGTGGGACTTTGTTCTTGTTAAAAATATTTACTACTGATTTAATGCTAAAACCACCTTCTTCTAGTGCTTCTCTAACATCGTTAGAGTCTACCTGAAGACTCTATACCTTTTATGACAACAACTAGGCCTTTTGAGCTCTTCAGTTGGTAAGAGTAGTAATTCTTGTTATCATTTGATAGGAATTTTACAATTTCCATGAAACTTTTTCAGTGTATGTTTGAATTTTTGTTTCATCTATGTTACCTTTTTTTTCAAAGGCACAATGTGGAAATTGTTTGTGCCTATTATATTGCTCATTTTGAAACAAGCGCATTTGAGCTACGCTCACGCAAATAGATTGAGGGGTTTGGCATTCACGACCGTGGTGGTACCCTTTGCTTCGTCGTTAGGCCCTTTGCTTAATAAGGCAAATCTGTTGCCAATAAGAATTTCTGACTTTTTGGTGTTTGGCGTGTTTGCTTGAAATTTTTTGGTATTGACCGCTGTTTTAATAGGACTCAATTTCCTTTTTACATTAATGTAGCGATCAATACCAGTCTGAACTGATGGCCCTTTTTTGCTTGGTACATTCTCACCTTGCATTTTATTTTCCTTCGCTGTCCGGGTGCTTGCTGGCTGCATAGTGGCTGCTGTCAGTGGTTTTGTTGTTGCCCGATTGCTGTTTACTGCTGCTTCTGCTGACTGCGCTTGCTTAGTCTCTCTTTCGTTCTGATCGATGCGATGACTCATCATCGCCGTTACATTTGCTTTTGCCAGGAGTTGCTTTTGTTGGCTCGACAAAACTGAAGTAGGCATTTAAGGAATGCCTACGGTTTTGCGGTTGAGGCTGCGAAGCACTCATAATTGTTTGTTTTTTTGTTTTGTTTTTATATATTTGTTTTGTGCACTATTTGTTAATGTTTATTATTAAAAGTTTGTGTGCACTGTTTTTTTATTTGTTTGTTTGTTTTTATTTATTATTTTTGTTTGCTTACTTTTTGCAAAAATTAGAATCACGGAGCGAATTCAAAAACACGTCCGTACACTTTGAACACAATCGAATGAAATTCAATTAGGTTAGTAAAAAAAATTTCGTTATTATAGTTGAGATTTTACCATCTTTTATTGAATTGAATTAATTTGATTTTTGAATACATTTAATGGTCGTTCTGTTATCTTAATAAAACTTTCGGAATCTTCATCGGCCGAATGAACAGTGTCTACGTTAGATTTAGATTCTTCATTAAAAAAGCATTCCGTAGTTTTAATACGATAAAAAGCTTCTGCTAAACGATTTT
>NW_024395977.1:24309409-24366246 GCF_016617805.1 Bactrocera tryoni
TGATCTATTTCCTAGAATTAGTATAAGCAATTAGTATAAGCAATTCGATTGCAAATAGGGTAAAAGGATTGCATGTGCCGGATATGCTGAGGTTGCAGAATTTACCAGTTGTCGCTTGCGCTGTAATTTCGGGGTTGTTGACATAGTTGCACTTTATGCTTGGTTCGTGCTAACTTATATATTATACCTATACATGCATACATTCCCTACAAGCTGCATACATTCCCTACAACTGCTGATCGTTTCACTAATACACGCACATTTTTTATGTCAGAGCTGATGAAAAAATGACACTCAAATGACTTACAAAGCTTATGTTAAAAAGAGAACCCTGCGAACCACGGCTACCCGCTTGAGACAAATATTCCAATACAACTACACATTTTTTCTCTATACACTAACACCAACGCACATTTTCGGGTTATTTTTTGTTTACCTAAATGCGATGAAAAAAAGTTTCTTTCATCTCTTGATTTATTTGAATGAGTGCGAAGGAGAAAACATTATTGTCAATAGTGACAAAAGAAAATTCTAAAAAGGGTAATAAAAAAACGATTGAAAGACGCATGTCATTCGTGATCGTACTATCGTAAAGGAGGCTCGTACAACAAGAAGGTAAGTGAATGATTTTTTTTAAATAATTTGCAAATAATTACTTCATTTGTTTTTATAGCATTGGAATTAGCAGCTGCAGCAATATCATCAGAAGCAGCAAATTTAAATTGTTAAGTAAGTATGTGAGAAAAAGTGTGTGTTGTTTGAAATTGGATTGCGCAGTTCAACATAATACGCAAAAATAATTACATACATATGTACATAAGTATGTATTTTATGCGTTTAAGGCGGCCTGCACAATCCAATATAATATGTGAAAACAAATGTTTGCCTTATATTTTAAATAATCAGATAATATTATTCTTTTATTTCAGATATTATTATGATTTTTATTTAATTATTCTTTCTTTTCAGATTTTATCACTATTTTTATTCAATTAGTATTGGCTTTCAGAGTAAATTCTATTTGTATTTAATATATTTTATTCTTTCAGATAATATTAATCTTTTTTTTCAGATATTATTATTTTATACAATTAATCTTTCTTCAATGCAATTATTATTTATTTTCAGGTATTAATAATCTTTATTTTATTTTCAGGTATTCGTCTTTTATAATATTTTTCCACTATTTTATTTTCAGGTTTTAAAAATTCTTTTCTTCATTTAATCTTTTTTCAGATATTACATATTTTTTAAATTAAACATACTTTTAGTTCATATAAATTGTAATAAATTTTTTGTAAACACCCTGCATCAGCTATTTAAATAAAATAAAATGCAACCCTGCATCAGCCGTCGATTGGGGAAATTAGAGCAGGCAGATATACTTTGAAATTTTGAATGAGCGCAACAAATATGTTTGACTAATTTTTATGTCAGAGCTGACGAAAAAATGACACTCAAATGACTGTCAATGCTTATGTTAAAAAGAGAAACCTATGAATGATATTGCTTATATATGTATATAAGAATGAAATAGCTTAATTATTCAGCACTGTCATCATTGACAGTAAAATGAAATTTAAAATGACTGTCAATGTTGATTTTTTTAAATAAACACTTTTCAACACTAAATATCGTTTATCAACACTGATCTGTATGCAGAAAAGCAACCCTGTAAAAAGAGATACATATAATTCCATATATGTACGTTTATAAAATGTTGCGCAAAAAAATGTTTACTGTTATTCTTGCCACAAACGAGAAGTGTTGCGCGTTAATTCAGTGAATTCTAAATCGAATTATTATATTTCGTGCGTTGTTTAAGTGATTTATACTATATTTATCAAGAAAAGATAAGTAAAAATGAAAAAAAAACGACATTTCAAAATCATTTAAGTAAAGAAAAAAGGGTTTTCAAATCCAAAATAATAAAATAAAAAAATTTGGTGGAATGTGCGGGGAAGTTAAATAGTGCGCAGAATAGTGAACTCATAAATACGATGAAATATGTTGCAAAAGAAAATGGCGAAAATAGTGATGTTGTGAATTGCGAAATTTCAAATGAAACTTTTAGACATTTAGCAATAGATACTTCAGTTTCCTTAAGAGATTCTTTGTCCCAAGATAGCAAGTTAGAAATTGAGAAGAAAGCAAATGAGATTATTTTGTGGGCTATTAGAAATAATATCTCTCAAAATTCTTTAGAGGACTTATTAAAAACTTTGCGAGAGATAGGAGTTAATGATTTACCCCTTTCTGCAAAAACCCTTTTGAACGCAGGCAGGCAAAGAGCTAACATTAAAACTATGTCTAATGGAGAATTCCTCTATATTAGCATACAAAACTTTTTTCTTTCTAACACCGCAAATATTTTTGAGAATTTAGAAGAAATATTAATTGATATAGGTATTGATGGTTTAAAACTTTTTAAAAGTTCTAACCGAGTTTTATGGCCCATAATTGGTGCTATTTCAAACTTACCAAATGTGACACCATTTCTGATTGCTTGCTTTTCTGGTTTTAAAAAACCTGATAATATCAATTCGTTTATGGCAGATTTTTGTTCAGAAGTAAAGCTGTTAAGGGAAAAGGGAATTAAAGTTGGTCAAAACTGCACTTTAAAAAATTTAATGTTCGCTTATTTTCATTTTCTCATTCCTCTTTTGTATCATCTCTTTCACGATTTTTCGCAACAACCCGCACATTCTGTTTAAACGATTTTAATAACATAAATTTAATAAAAATTTTAATTTTAGATGAGCTCTACAAGCAATATATTTGGCGAATCAATCTTTGAAAGCCAAGAAGAAAATGGTAAGAAAACAGAAATATAAGGCAGTCGTATTCCATTAATAATATTTAGATATCTATTTCAGATCATTAGATATTGATCCCAAGGAAGTTATATAGTATAAAAGACAACGTATCAACAACCTCAACCCCTTCACAAGATAAAGAGAATTATCAAGAATTAAATACGATGGCCATCCTAAACGAAATTCTGGGAAAGCAGAGGGAAATATTGGATAAGATACATACTTTAGAATCAAATGTAAGTAAATATTCTATAAGTTTTACAA
Organism: Bactrocera tryoni; assembly: GCF_016617805.1. Lineage (NCBI taxonomy): Eukaryota > Metazoa > Arthropoda > Insecta > Diptera > Tephritidae > Bactrocera > Bactrocera tryoni. The sequence continues at coordinate 24,312,490 of NW_024395977.1, forward strand.
TTTAGATATTAATGCGGCTCTTTTTTAAAATACATAGCAACAGATATTATTCGATACATTAGGTTCACTAAGTAATGGACAAGTGTTGATAACAGGGAATCAAAAACAAATTACGGACAAATTGGAAACAGTGGAACAAAAAGTAAATATTTATATATAAAGATATAATTACAAATAAAATAATTTATTTGTATTTTCACAGTCTATAGACTATAGATAGATCGGAAATGCTAGCACAGAGTTCCCTGATTAAGGAATGTAAGGTGCATTTAAAAAAAATGAGCGATCGGTGTGCCTCATGACCGGAGAGGAAAAAGACGAGGCTCGCGACCAGGTAGCAACCCTTTTACCTATTCAAAACTTTGAGGGATGTTTGGAAGTGGAAGAAATGTTAGAGAAAGCTGAGTTCGCACAATCTATGGTAAAAAACATTATTTATAATATCAACATCTTAAAAATTACTATTTACATTTATATATTATTATTTTACAGATCAGTTATGTCTACAAACTTAAAGGGACATCGGACAATATTGAAAACTCTTTCAAATATAAGTATCGGGTGATTTTTTTAGAAGCTTGATAACTTTTTTTAAAAAAAAAACACATAAGATTTGCAAAATCTCATCGGTTCTTTATTTGAAACGTTAGATTGGTTCATGACATTTACTTTTGAAGATAATTTCATTTAAATGTTGACCTGCGGCTGCGTCTTGGGTGGTCCATTCGGAAAGTCAATGTTTGGGCAACTTTTTTCGAACATTTCGGCCGGAATAGCCCGAATTTCTTCGGAAATCATTGTCTTCCAAAGCTGGAATAGTTGCTGGCTTATTTCTGTAGACTTTAGACTTGACGTAGCCCCACAAAAAATAGTCTAAAGGCGTTAAATCGCATGATCTTGGTGGCCAACTTACGGGTCCATTTCTTGAGATGAATTGTTCTCCGAAGTTTTCCCTCAAAATGGCCATAGAATCGCGAGCTGTGTGGTATGTAGCGCCATCTTGTTGAAACCACATGTCAACCAAGTTCAGTTCTTCCATTTTGGCAACAAAAGTTTGTTAGCATCGAACGATAGCGATCGCCATTCACCGTAACGTTGCGTCCGGCAGCATCTTTGAAAAATACGGTCCAATGATTCCACCAGCGTACAAACCACCAAACAGTGCATTTTTCGGGATGCATGGGCAGTTGGCCACCAAGATCATGCGATTTAACGCCTTTAGACTATTTTTTGTGGGGCTACGTCAAGTCTAAAGTCTACAGAAATAAGCCAGCAACTATTCCAGCTTTGGAAGACAACATTTCCGAAGAAATTCGGGCTATTCCGGCCGAAATGCTCGAAAAAGTTGCCCAAAATTGGACTTTCCGAATGGACCACCTAAGACGCAGCCGCGGTCAACATTTAAATGAAATTATCTTCAAAAAGTAAATGTCATGAACCAATCTAACGTTTCAAATAAAGAACCGATGAGATTTTGCAAATTTTATGCGTTTTTTTTTTAAAAAAAGTTATCAAGCTCTTAAAAAATCACCCGATATATTTGCAGACAGCCTACTAGAGCATTTCAATTTTGATGGAAGAGGAGAAAAACAAGCATTATGTAAGCTAAAAATCTTCGAAGAAGTTTTAAGAGGTAAATAAGTTTAATGTAAAAGCAATATAAAACTATTTTTTATTAATTTCAATTTTATAGTCGTTTACCAGCCACACGGATCTTTCAATTTGGAAAAGAGTATACGGAGGTCTATTGAACGGGGTCACCACCGAAATAACCAAAAAAATATATATTAATAGGAAAAGAAACAATTAATATAATTTTTCAATAATTTAATTTTATTTTATTACCATTATGATTTTGAAACATGAATTATATGATTTAAAATTAATGAATTATTGTGATTTAATAATAAGATACCTATGTAAATATGTAAATTTTGAAACGTGAATTATTGTGATTTGAAATATGAATTATTATGATTTAATATATTATAATATAAAATAGATTTAAAAATAAATTTTATAAGATATGGAATTTAATTCTGATGTAATTAATTTTATTATATAGAGTTATATTAATTTTTTTACAACATTTTTGACATAAATGTTATTTTAATATTCAGATTATAAATGAATAAAGATAAAACCAATTTGAACAAAAAAAATGTGTCATCATTGAAAGATTTGTAGTCATAAATGACAAATTGCAGCTATGTTAGCTTTTCAGTCATTATTGACAATTTTCAGCTTTGACAGATTTGTGGTCAGCAATGAACCAAGAAAAAGCATGAGAGTAAGCAGTAGAAATATATACTGATTTAATTCCGAATACCAGTGTGTTAAAGAGAGATGCAAGCTCATACGCATGCGTCTGTTTACATCAGTTTTTTCACTAAGCCCTTAAGAAAATGATAGAAACTTTGTTCTGCGCGCTGACTGAATTTCTTTCAGCTCTGACAGTCAAATGTACGTTCAGCTGACTGTCAGTGTTCTTGTAGGGTATTGTTATGCTTTATGTTTGTATGCCGTTTCCCTTATAGTTTCGCTTAATTGTTATATATGTACATATGTATGTAATACGTATGCATATGCAATATAACGAAATGCGCGGAAAATAAGAAAACAATTTTTTATATATTCGAAAATATGTCAATATTAAATATGTGAGTATGTATGCATACGTTTGCTCAAAAAGAACGCGAAAAAGAAATTGCGATAAGTACTCGATGTACGCACATATGTGTATACCAAAACTATGTATATATGTATAAATGTGCATACATAAATATGTATATTAGTTAATTTTAATTTTTCAATGTTTGGATATGGATATCCCCCATGTACATGTACTTTGATTTCGTTTTTTTTCTAAAGTTCGTTGACCGTAGTAATAAATGTAGTTAATACTATATTATTACTTGTATAAGGGTATGTATGTATTTGTAACTTTTTATTCGCTCGTTGGTAAATATTTAGAGAGAGAGAAAGCGTACGAGAGATAAAGGAGAGAAATAGTTGGATCGCGATATACATACATACATAAATATCCACTGTTATGTTGTTTTTTTTTCCTTCTGCCTTTGCTTATATGTTAAAGCGATCCTGCTTTTTGCTTTGTTAGCCCAAGGGGTATCATCAAAACTTGCAAGTAAGAATAATTGACTTAGAAAATTTGTTTTTTTTGTTTTTTGTGGTGTGTTTGGAGACACGAAGTAAGCTTGAAGGCAGGTAGTTTAAGAACAGTTTTTCAAAATTTTTTCTTAAAACAGTTGACTTATGTATGTACCAAATGTCTATGTATATATGTCTATAAATTGCGGAATATAAATTTTGGCGCGCAAAGTTTGATGGCCCACAAATTTTTGTATGTATGTATGTATGTATATGCACATATGTATGTATGTATGTATCTTTTATACAATTTAGTACCTTTACTTATATGTGTACATATGTATGTATTTGCAATTTTTTTCCTCGCCTCTGCTTATTTATTATAGGCGATCCTGCTTGTTGCTTTTTAGCCCAAGGGGTATCACCAAAACGCGCAAGTAGAATACTTGACTTTGAAGAAAACTTTTTTTTGGGAAAATTACAGTGTGCGTGAAAACACAAAATAAGCAGCTACCGTAATTTTTTCATGTATTTCGGTACCTATATACATACATACATATGTATATACCGAACTGTCTAACCGGTTTTTCGTATAGAACAGTTGGGTTATTTCTAATTTACTGTATATCGTATTACAGCTCAAACTGTATTTTAAACATACATATGCGCATAAATAATTTTTTAAAAATTTAATTGGAACGGACTTACTTTTTTCTCCGCCAAGGGTTTATGGGTAGGAATACTTATTTTTGTGTGTGTATCTCTTCTCTTGTTTATTCTCCTATTGTCTTCTTGGTTTTTTTTCTTGTTTGATGTCTTCCGTGATTAGTTCTTTTCCTCTTCTCACGCTGCTTGCCTGCTGAGAATCCTATATACTTGTATGCAGGTTTTGGGTTTTTATTTTTGTTGTTGTTTGCGTATTATGAATTTTACCGCGCCCATACTTGATTTTTAGTTTTTTTTTTTTGGCATTTGTTTTGTTTTAGTTGGTTTTGCGCCCGTTTCGTAAATTTAATCACTTAATATATGTTTAAGTACGTATTTATTTATTATTATTTTTTTTTGTGTGTACTTTTAATTGTTTTGTTGTATAGTTTCACATGCATTTTTTTCACTTTTCCACCTCTTGGTGGGTTCCTTTAAAATAGTAGGTGCCTGTCTAAGAGGCTCGAAGGACCATTTGTTCGCTATACTTAGTTCCCCTGGGTATACTTACTTTTATCTTTTGATTGGATACCCCTTTTTGTGTGGATGTAAATTAAAGAGTTATAATTTTTGAAAAGTAAAAACTCAGCAACTTATATTTCCTTTTGCGGGCAAAACTTTAAGAGATTCACAAACTTAAATATCTTTACACAATTTTATATGTAATAAAATATATATAATTTTGTATTTATTTACACTGCTGCTAATGCACAACCACACGCACGGTCGAAAGGTTTTTTCCAATTTTGGACCACAAATTAAATTAAAGCGGATCAAACGTTGATAAACTGGCGAGACGTGTGTATATCTTACGGGCGTAGAAATCGAATGGGGCCCACCCCGATCTGACCAATCCGTTTTGCTCGGTTGGGTGGTGAAAACGATGTATGTGTGGTATGGTCGTGTTTGGTGCGTGGGGTTGCGTGGCGTGATGCTGTATGTTGTGTGTGATGTATGTTGTGTTGTGGGGCGAGATACCATGAAGTCGCATAAGCAATTTCTTTTTCCATTTTAGGAACGGGATAATTTAAAATTGCTTTGATTTTATTAGGGTTAGGCTTAATACCTACTGGCGTTATGATATGATCAATTCGGTTCCTCTTTTGAAAAACTCGCTTTTATCCATCTGAACTTTCAGATTCGCTTCGTTTAATTTACGGAAAACTCTGTATAGAGATTCTATGTGTTCCTGTTGTGGCGTACTGAATACTACAATGTCGTATAAGTAAACCATACAATCTCTCCCTATTAAACCATATAGAACCGTATTCATCAGTTTCTGGAAGGTGGCTGGTGCATTTTTAAGCCCAAATGGCATTCTTAAAAATTCAAAATATCCGCTCTGTAGAGAAAGCTGTTTTTTTTCCTATCTGCCGGATCCATTTCTATTTGATGGAAGCCTTGCGCTAAGTCTATTGTTGAAAAATACATACACCTACCTAGTGGTTCGAGAATTTCATCCATGTTTGGAATGGGATACCTATCACAGACAGTAATACTATTGATCTTGCGAAAATCGACAACAATCTTCCACTTCTTTTTACCTGAAGCATCTGACTTCTTTGGTACCACCCAAATTGGCGCTGGATATGGGGAATAACTATGAGAAATGGTTTGATTTGCAAGCATTTCTTTTATTTGTTTGTTCACTTCTGATTTATGAATTTCAGGATATCTATACGACTTTACATATATTGGATCTTCATGAACCGTTTTAATTCTATGTTATATTTTATGAGTAAAGGTGAGTTTGTCCTCTTCTTTATAAAATATACTTTCAAATTTTTTTAAAAGTTTTTTTTAATGTATTTAACTCTTTTGAATTTAAATGTTTAATTCTAAATTTATTATCTTTGGTGTTATGATTTTCGTTCATATTTAATTCTTGAAGGCAATTATCAAAATTTTCAGAATTTGATTTATTCTTGAAAAAGTTATACCGAACACCATTCATATGTATCATATTTTTTCCAGATCAACTTTAGCTTTAAGTAGCTTAAGTATATTACAACCAAGTAAACCGTCGTAGTTATTCAAAAAATTATAAAAGAAAAATTTCAGTTTTTTCAAATGTTCATCGCCAAACAATTCTTAGGTTTCATTTAGACAAACTTCTCCTATCGATGTTGTTAATGTTATTGGCTGAACATAAATAATATTTTCGTTGAATATTCCAGGCTTTATTAAACTAACTGATGAACCTGTGTCGAGTAAAAATGTATAATATTTTTTATTAAATTTCAGTTCAATTGTGGAGAGCCTTCCGAGGTTGTTAAGTGAAAATTTACCTCATCCTGTTCCATTGGTTCAGGATAGCCAAAGCGTCTTAGTCGAAATTAATTTGACCCATGAATCTTATCTTTTTTTAAATTATTTAAGTTTCTATTAGTATAAATGTTTGCAGAATTAAAAGGTGTATGCCCAACTTGTGGGAAATTATTTTTAGTTTGTTGATTGCTATGTTCATTGAAAAATGGTTTATTTTTATAATAATTATTTTGATTGGAAAATGGATACTTTTTGAAAAAGTGTTGTAATTAGAACGAACTAGAAATTGACTCGTATTGGTTGCAAAATATTCTACACCCACGGCCAAGCGTAACTTACCACTTGATATTTTTTCACTATTTTCAATTTTTTCGTTCTTTGGGTCACTTTTTTATGGATTTAATAGAATACGGGGAATGTATAGATGGCTCGAATATATTTGGTTAACTGTTGACTTTAATCTGGCCCATTTGTAAAATTAAATTGAGACAACTTTTTTTTATTTGCACACAAGTCTTTGATTTCATTATTACTAATTCTTGTAATAGCTTAACAACATTTTTTGTTTCAATTGAAAATGGAATTACAACATATTCAAAAAGAATAACGGGAAATCTAATATGGCGTCGGTCCACCTCTAGCGGATATTACAGCTTCGATACGAGCAGGCATTGACCCAACAAGTTTCTCCAAAACACTGCTTGAAATTTCCTCCTCCCAAACACTTTCTAACATTTTTTTAGTTCTGGTTTACTTTTACTTTTTTGACAGAACTTATTTTTTTTTTAATATTTTATATTTGTGTAAGTCAGAGATCACTTCGTTAAAACTTAACGGAAAAATTCCATTACCGCAACAAGTACCGTTACAATGAGTGATAGAACACGTTTTCGCTAGAAATTTCTTAATGGTAAGTTACGCTTGGCCGCGGGTGTATATTATTATTGTTGTTCATATAATTAGGTAGTCTTGAATAAGCGTTAGTTCTTTGAATTGTTTTTTGTTTAGGAAATTGTTTATTATTTTCATAAACATCGTTTCTTATAACATTTTGATTGCTGATTGCTTAAGGTCAGTAGCAAGATTAACGTTTATTAACGGAGTTAAATAGTTTGGCATTTCTCTTTTTAATGTTTTCAAACTTATCTGATCTAATTCATTGTACAAAAATATTTTAGTTGAGCAACTTTAATTTTTTAGTTTGATAACATCCTTTTCTTTACAAACTTCTAAATTAGTCTCTTCGCATAGTAGCTTAACATTATTTTTAAATTTAATATTGCTTATTTCTAGGATTAGTGTTGAAACTGCCGTGTTCTCCGATTTCATCTATAAGTAACTGCCTCAGCGTCATCCAATCTGGTGGTTGCTCTCGTCTAACCACGTCCAATGCAGCGCCTCTGAGTGTTTTTATGACACAGTGTAGATAGAATACTTTCATCTCTTCCGATATAACAGGAGACTGTGGCATGATCTCATCCACACCTTAAATAAACAGTGCTAAGTAATTTCGATCACCATCAAACGGTTGAATACGTTTGATGTTTTGATTCTTTTACACATGACTCAAGCAGCTCGCGACTTCCGGTCATCGACCAAGTATCCTCTGGGTAGCCTAAGAACATCCGTTTGTCGTTTAGGCGCAGTTTGAAGGCGAGCTAAAGTGAGAAGGCGAAACATATCCTACATAGGGTTGTGCGTTGGGTTTGAGACCCGCCACGTAAAAAAACACCCCCAATGAAAAATAGCAACCAGTCTCGGATGAGTGACCCCCTTTTGATGACGACCATGGCAAACGAAATAAGGACTACGAATTGAGGGCATGCACCTGGAATGCCCGGTCTCTTAATTGGGAAGGTGGGGCTGCCCAGCTGGTTGATGTCCTCGTTAGAGTGAAGGCTGACATCACCGTCTTCCAAGAAATGCGCTGGACGGGACAAGGACTGAGACGAGTGGTGTGGGATTCGTGGTGGGAGAGAGACTCCGTCGCCGAGTACTATCATTCACTCCGGTGAATGAGCGTCTAGCCCAGTGGTTCCCAAACTTATTTTGTCTACCGCCCACTTTGAGAATAAATATTTTTTTAGCGCCCCCATTTTTTCACCTACTTAAAAACCACTTTTACTTCAAATTAATTATTGTGACCTAGTTTATCGCCTTGCAGTTGGAGATTCATGTCGTTGAACAATTTATACAGCTATATCATTCTTTGTGTTATGAGCATGTCTTCCAATTCTGTATCTTAAGTTTCCAAGAACTCTATAACAGAGTCAAACAGGTTGTAGAATCGGGTCAGACAATTGCCTCTTGATAGCCAACGAACTTTAGTATGAAACAACAAACGATTGAAATCCTCGTCATTAGTAACACAAAGCTGATGAAATAAGCTATCATTCAAAGAGCTGTTGCGGATTTTATTGACTGCTTTGATGACATATTGCAGTGATTGAAATAGTTTTTCACTTAAGTTTCTAGCAACTTAATGTTGTCTATGAATAACGCAATGTACACCAAGGACATCTGGAATTTTATTTTTTAAGTACGCTATGAAGCCTTTATGGCACCCTGTTATAGCCGGATGGCGCAGCAACTGAAATAATATTTTTCAAAGGAATTTCTTTCTCATCGCAAAACTTTTACAATATATTGAATATGGTTTCACCTTTTGTATCGGTATTTAAATTTCTATCATATTTTCTCATCTTTAATAAAGCACACATAAGACAACAACAATGCTTCATTAGTTGGTAAAGTAGACTCATCCGGCTGAATTGAAAATTGACTTGACCTCAGGTGATCGTACAATGATTCTTCAATGTTTTCAGCCATTTTATCAATTCGTCTTTGCACAGAATTATTACGCAAAGGAATTTTTCGGACAATATCTGCGGCCGGTTTATGAAGCACGGTAGTTATTACTTCATTTATTGCTGGCAATATTAACTCTTCTCCGATGTAATGTTATTTGCCTTTTTGAGCAATTAACAAAGAGATATTGTACGAAGCTCGAAGTCCGTCGTCATCTTGCTTAGCAGCCGCCGAAAATAGTTTCGCTACACTTGGTTGAGTATTATGCTTCTTCTCTAGGTCTTGAAAATATGCTACATTCTTGTCTCTCTTATTTGGATGCATTTTATTCAAATGATCTTGCATTCTTGAAGGCTTCATTGTTTCATTCGAAAATGATTTTAGACATAGAAGACACAAAGGCGAGGATGGGTTTGTGGGATTTTCAATGAATCCGAATTTAATGTATTCCGCACAGTATTGCCGTCTCTTCTTTTTTACTTCCGACATTGTTTTGCTTTGGGAAATACGTTCAACGTCGCGAGTAGTGTAAAAGACGTGTAAGTAATGCTCACCTATTGCGCGCAAGACCACAAATGAATATAAAATAAATATTACATTGTTTATATAGGAATGCTTAAGCACAATTATTATATAGTAGTCCAAAAATATGAATTCTTATTCTTCCTAGAAATACATTTGTAAAAAAGGGTCTTTCTCCTTTTCGTATTATCTTATTTTTCCCAGAAATACACTTGTAAAAAAGAATCTTTCTCCTCTTCTTATTTTCCACATAAAAGATTTAAGGAGTTCAAAAGCTCAAAACGTGCGCTACATCAGCTACCTACCCGACGTCATTTCGCAAGTGTTAAAATAAATTATTCAAGAGCTCAAAGCATGCGCTACATCAGCTCGAACCTACCTACCCCACACCTTTGCGCAAATGATTATATTATGATAGCAAATGCCCACATACAGATTTGGCAATGGCAATAGCAATACGTTTGACAGTTAGTATTCTATAAATTCTATCCTGTCAATAAAATAGGACAGATATATGAACTACGCGGAGAGAAATATAGAACCGAGTTTGAGCAATCTTTTAATTCATATTAGTTGATGTTCACAAATTGTTGTTGAGAGTCGAGAGCTCATGTAGTCGTTGTCTAAGAGGCCTCCTAGCTAAATAAAATTACAAATAACCCCCCAGACCTCTACACAACGCTTACATTTTCTTTCTGGGTCTTTTACCGCCCCCCTTGACACATGCAGCGCCCACAAGGGGGCGTTATCGCCCACTTTGAGAAACACTGGTCTAGCCACAATCCCCATCAAAGCGAGGTTCTCCTACATATCGCTGATTTGTGCCCCCACCCCGACGGAAGAGAAAGAAAAGTGACCAAAAATGCCTTCTATGAGCGCTTGGAGTGTACCTATGAGCGCTGCCCCCGCCATGATGTCAAAATCGTGCTTGGCGACTTTAACGCCAGGGTAGGCTATTTCAGGCTGATCGATTTCGCCGGGGCCCGATATATGGTTATCTGTGGTATAAGATTCCAGCACAAGAAAATACATCAAGCCAACTGGCTGTCTCCGGATCAAAAAGCCACCAACCAGATCGATCATGTTGTGATAGACGGAAGACACGTCTCCAGTGTTTTAGATGTGCGTACGCTCCGAGGTCCTAACAGCGACTCGGACCTCTATCTGGTTGCAGCCAATATTCGCACCTGCCCTTGTGCAGCAAAAAACGCACGTCAACAAATACAAGGAAGGTTCGACGTCGATAAGCTGCAATAGCCGAACGATTTTCCACACGACTTGCACTCTTGCCCTCTGAGAGCACTCGTCAACAACTCGGTATAAGGGAACTGTGCAACGGCATTTCAAGCTCCTTACGTACAGCTGCAACCGAAACCATTGGTTTTCGGAAAATGCAAAAGAACAGCTGGTACGACGAGAAGCGGCACGCATTTGCAGACAAAAAAAGAAGAAACCGAAATGCATGAGTATGAAGAGCTTGATAAGCTGGCCGACAGGAGTAATGCTCGAAAATTCTACGAAAAGATGCGGCGGCTATCTGAAGGTTTCAAGACCGGAGCATACTCTTGTAGAACCTCCGAAGGTGATCTAGTGGCCGATGCCCAGATCATACTTAAATTATGGAGGGAACACTTCTCCAGCCTGCTGAATAGCAGTGAACGTACAACGCCAGGAGAAGGCGAACCCGATTCCCCAATCGATGACGGTGGAGCAGATGTTCCATTGCCGGATCATGAAGAAGTTCGAATAGCTATTACCCGTCTTAAGAACAACAAAGCGGCGGGGCCGATGGATTGCCGGCCGAGCTATTCAAAGACGGCGGCGAAGAACTGAAAAGGAGCATGCATCAGCTTCTTTGCAAAATATGGTCGGACGAAAGCATGCCCAACGATTGGAATTTAAGTGTGCTCTGCCCAATACACAAAAAGGGAGACCCCACAATCTGCGCCAACTACCGTGGGATAAGCATCCTTAAAATCGCGTATATGGTTCTATCGAGCGTATTGTGTGAAAGGTTAAAGCCCACCGTCAACAAACTGATTGGACCTTATCAGTGTGGCTTTAGACCTGGCAAATCAACAACCGACCAGATATTCACCATGCGCCAAATTTTGGAAAAGACCCATGAAAGCAGAATCGACATACACCACCTCTTCGTCGATTTCAAAGCTACTTTCGACAGCACGAAAAGAGCTGCCTTTATGCCGCGATGTCTGAATTTGGTATCGCCGCAAAACTAATACGGCTGTATAAACTGACGTTGACACCAAAAGCTCCGTCAGGATCGGTTAGGACCTCTCCTAGCCGTTCGATACCAAACGAGGTTTCAGACAAGGCGACTCCATATCGTGCGACTTCTTCCATTTGTCGCCACGTAGCGAAAAGAAGAAAGACTGGCGCGCTGTTGTTAACTCGGCTGTAAACGCGTAAGCGGTGTCTACGCCAATTGAGAAGAAGATATTTTTGTTCCACTGTTCCATCGTAACTTAGTTCGTTGTGTTTGTTATGATAATTGTTCTATTCGACGTTCGACGTTCCACTTCTACGTTCTTGTTCTTGTTTGTTACAATAATTTTTTTTTCTTCACTTCGACGCTCCACTTTTACATTATTAACTTCAATATTTGAGTGCGACTCTTACGTTTTTAAAAACTATCGATGTTGAACTGTTCGTTTTGTACTTTAAGCTTTTATCATATTTTTATATTTATTATTATATATTTTTTTATTTTTTTTATTGGGATTTTTCTTACAAATGTTGGTATAGATATATTTTTTTTCAATTTATGGTTTTGATTTTCAATTTATGATGCTGCGTGTTTTGAAAAAATAACGTTTAAAAATAAGATTTTTTTATGAAAATTACCGAGAGCAGAAATTTTTGCACTTTTTAATCTCGCCCGATTTAAACCGACTGCGCCAGTAATATTTTTGTTCATCCTACAGTAATATTTCAATGCTATTCATACATTAAAAATTAATATTACATTTATTTTGACAAATACTATATTTATGTATGTAATTAATCGATACGCGTCAGCAAAAAAGGTGAAGCCGACCAGGTGCGACAATGAACCACACTTTTTCTAGAAGGATGATGAAATATGAATTTTCTGGTGACAAACGCGATTGAACACACGGTGCCGCTTATTGTACGGAACCGTTTTCAATGGCGAAAATGCTGAATTGAACACGTTGGCAATGATGTTTCGATGCTTTTGCTGAATAGAGGCAAAAGTCTCCAAAGCAACATTAGGATATGTCACTTGTATATATATATATAATATATTATATAAACTGGCGTTGACACCGCTTACGCGATTATAGCCGAGTTAACAACAGCGCGCCAGTCGTTTCATCTTTTCGCTACGTGTCGCCAATTGGATATTCCACGCCAAGTCCTTCTCCGCTTGGTCCTTCCAACGGAGTGGAGGTCTTCCTCTTCCTCTGCTTCCCCCGGCGGGTACTGAGTCGAATACTTTCAGAGCTGGAGTGTTTTCGTCCATTCGGGCAACATGACCTAGCCAACGTGGTTGCTGTCTTTGAACTATGTTGATGTCGTCGTTTACTCACACAGCTCATCGTTCCATCGAATGCGATATTCGCCGTGGCCAACGCGCAAAGGACCATAAATCATTCACAGAACTTTTCTCTCGAAAACTCGAAACGACGACTCATCAGTTGTTGTCATCGTCCAAGCCTCTGCACCATATAGCAGGACGGGAATCATGAGCGATTTATAGAGTCTGGTTCTTTTACGTCGAGAGAGGACTTTACTTCTCAATTGCCTATTTAGTCCGAAGTAGAACCTGTTGGCAAGAGTTAGAGACTGAGCTTTTATATACAAATCGCAAATGGCCACCAGAATTGGTCTACTTGCTTTATTGGGTTACTCCTCCTTAATCAGCTGCCACTCATCTGTACCAGGTATAGTTTTGTTCTGCAGCTTGATGCATCTTAGGAGTTTTTCGCCAAAGCTCCTTTAGAGAGTGTAGCCAAACGCGAACACAAGGTCTGTTCAGGATGTTCTTGGTGGGTTTAAGCCTCAATTGGAGGCCTACAAAGGCATTGCTGATTTTAGCAACACTACCCCTTAGAAAGTCTAAAGAGGTCTGGTCCGCGCATTTGGTGACCCTATAATCCCTGAGGGTTTCAGAGGAGTCAAACTCTGGGTGAGAACCCGCAGGATTGTCGAGTAAAAAGCTTAGTACCATACTTGACAATCTTAGGTCGATCTCCACCCATCGTTCCTGTATTGTGCTTGGAGAGGAGGAGTTACAGTCTATGATACTTTGGTTGGTATGTTCGGTAGTACTCTTACTCGTCTCCTGACTGACGCCGAGTAGTTCGTGCTCATCGGATTCCAATATATCAAAGCAGTTCCTGTAACCGTCGGTATTATCGTCAAATTGGTTGTTGTTGTTAAATTAGTTTTGTCCATGTTTGATCCCATGAGTAAGGCGGAAAGGGTTGGTCACTCGTATGCAGAGCTGGTATGCGTAGAGAAGGCATTTGATCAGCTATTCATTACCGCCCGCTGGCCATTCAGCCATTGGCACAGGTACCTCAAGACCTTGGCTTAGGAGTTGGGCGTAAAACCTAGGGTCTATTCATTCATATCACCATTGTGGGAATTATGAGGTGTCTCTCTTAGTCCGTAAGAATAGAGTGCGTTTCCTTTTGGGATGTGCACTTTACTATTACTTAAGCCCCTTCGCCATGACAAGGCAACCAACTTTAAAGGAGATATATATATTATGCTAAGTGCCACTAACTTTAAACCGATATCGGGTGACATCACGGCCAGCAATGACCAGTCGGTTTTGTAAACTTACTTCAATAATTTATTCTCGGCTTGTTAATCTGCAAAAAAATTTTAAAAGAATTATTCGTATTTAAAATATTTATCAAATAAGACCTTACTTGTTGCCAAATACGCCAAAATTAATTAAACAATTGCGCACTTTCCAGCTTCTGTTATTAATTCGTCTTCTATAAAAATTATATATCGCCTTTTCTCTTTTACTATATTAATACTTCGATAAGCTTGAAATTCGATAGTTTTTCTCTTTCTTACTTACGCTTTATCCCATTCAATTAAAAATTGTACAAAATGTAACAGTGTTGGTGAACAGCTGGAAATGTTTCAATGTGTTTATTCAATCTTTTACCTCCGTCTCGCACTCCTACTGTATTATAAACGTTCTCTATATAATACACCGTGAACCTGTGAAGCCATTATCAAAATATTTAAGTTTAGGGATAGGTACTGAATGAATTGAACACTTTAATTTTTAAATGTGAAAAACAATGCTAATTTCGTTGTACGCTTGCATATTCATTTATTTAAGACTTAGCCAACATAATTAACTATGTTGGCTTGTCATAAGGGGTTACATGGGTTTCCTCGTGCAAAAAACGGACTTTCTTCAATAATTTTTTTTACATATAAGAAATTAAATATTTTAATGAATTTTTTTTTTTTATTTAATAAACATTTTGTAAAATTTTCAAAAAAAAATATCAAAATGGCAGTCATTACGACGCCATATCCGGCAGTCCTTCGGAAAAAAGGTGCATCCGCGTTGTCAGCAGAACTTCTTTCAGGATCATCTGAAATAAAAATAAAAATAAAAAATACGTGTTTTAGTAAAGACGATAAACTAGGTATTTGACGAAGGAAAAAAAATGAAAATTGGATTTTTAGCAGACGTTTTTATAAAAAAAAATGCAAATTTCGATGAAAATTTCTCGACATTTTTTTTTTAAATAGTTGTAATTAAAAAAAAATATCCTCCGTTCAAGACCTTGTAAACGATATCTCGAAAACCTGTGTAAAATTTCATCAAGATCGGTTGAGTAGTTCGCGAGAAATCTTGACAACCGACTTTAAAAACATAGTTTTGAGAAAAACGCGTTTAAAGACGGCGCACTGGCTAGCCTCGAGGGCACAAGTTCTCAAGGCTGAATCTCCGAAACTTTTAGTCGGATCAACTTGAAAAAATTTAGGACAATATTCTAGAGATGTTATAGCATTTAATAAGACAAAAAAAATTTCGATTTTTTGAAACTGTGAAACCCATGTAACCCCATAAGCTATCATAGCTTGCATTGAACTAGAGGCAGTTCTCGTTTTTTTCATTCACAATAGCAAGGTTTTTCCCAAAAAGAAAGTAGTTGGCAGAGCGAGAAACCTCATTTTGACAGATGAAAATGTAAACAAACCGAAATTACATATTTTTTGGATGAGTATTGAGTTAAAATTAAGACATATATGAACACTCTTTTTCAGTTTTTTGTATTCTAGATCTCAAATAACTGAAAAAAATATATTTGTATAGTATATTAATATTCCGTTTAGAAATTTGAAATTTCAAACTAAATTGTATATCAGCTGATTGTTCTTGTTCGCATTACCAACCCAATTCATTTTTAAGCGAATATATTCAATAAGCTAAGTACGTTTTATTTGTCCATGATTTAGCTATTAGCTTGTGAAGGTCAAATAAAACACGCCTAATAATAATTTGAGAAAATTTGTATAGGTATATTTCCTCTGCGAACGGTAGGCACCTTGTCGTGGTGCAGGGGCTTAACTGCAATGCATTTCGGCCTTTAGGAGTGGAGTTGCATTGCATCTTTGCTCTTGCTCAGTTACCTCCTATACCAGCAGCAGGCAAACCTGCTTCCTACTCTCGTAGGAAGAGCATGAGTGGTGTCAGCTTGATGTGGCTCCTCCGGGAGGGGAAGACTCCTGAGGTGTCGAAAGTTCTGGCGTAGAATAGGGTCAAGGAAAGTAGTGTCTTCCCTGTGAAGAAGCGTACAAGCGTCCGCTCGCGCGAGTTGTATCAATTGAATTTTCACTAAACTTCGATTTAGTTGTATTAATTGATTTTTCACTAAACTTCGGTTTAGTTATATTAATTGAATTTTCACTAAACTTCGGTGTAGTTATATTAATTGAATTTTCACTACACTTCGGTTTAGTGAACCGCGATATGAAAAACAAGCCTTGTTGGCTTAACAGTCAAAATTCTTTTGCCAGTTTATTTAGAAATTTTACTTAAGCTAGGTTTTACTTTCTATTACAATCTTTTCTTTTTCTTTATTTGTTATATTGGCGCAACCACTTGTAGTTGCGACAATATTTGTCAAGTGGCCTACTTCTCACATTACATCAATTGCATTCCCTTAAATGTTTACGATGCACTATTTATTGTGACGTTAATTGCTTTTTGCCTTTGGTTGTCACAATAATCGTTTGAACATACAAAACAAGAAAAAACGTTAACTTCGGTTGCACCGAAGCTAAATACCCTTCACAGGTGCATTTCTGTTAGTAACTATGTGTTCAGTTTGTATGGAAGCTATATGCTATAATTAACCGATCTGATCAATTTCTTCGGATATTACATTGTTGCTTTAGAAAATAATTGTTGGCAACCCTTGCCTATATACATATAAATATGTAATATTCAATTTCTATGTTTATTTTACAGTTGAATGTTTCATTTTCATTTCTCTTTAAATTGTCGCGAACTTCATATTATATACATAATTCCAACTGTAAAGCTTCTGCCTACTTGTTTGTGCAATTTGTATATTTGTCATTTCCCCTTCTTCGCATAAGCATAAGCAGGTAGGCGCAAGCTCTAATTAGTTATTTGGGCTTATATACTTGTTGTTTGTAAGCTGCAGTTTGTTTTTCTCCTATCCTAGCTGTGCTGATCCGCACGGTAAATGCAAGCGCCTTTGTGCATATATGCCACTGCATATCGTGTTTGAGCTTATTCATCGATCAGCCAGGAAAGTGGAAGGACATACTGCGGTAAGTAATAATCACTAATGTAATTATTTATAAATGCCTATTCTTAAACATTGTTATTTAGAAATAAACCATTTGGAACCATTTGAACATTGTTTCATTTAAAGCCATTCGGAAAGCAAACCAAATGCGTTAAACTCGCCCCACTTGATCGATGACAATAATATATACCAAATTTCGTGAATAAAGTGAAATAAAGTCCTCTCTCGACGAACAAAAGCTAAACTCTATAAGTCGCTCATAATTCCCGTCCTGCTGTATGGTGCAGAGGCTTGGGCGATGACAACAACCGATGAGTCGACGTTATGAGTTTTCGAGAGAAAAATTCTGCGAAAGATTTATGGTCCTTTGCGCATTGGCCACGGCGAATATCGCATTCGATGGAACGATGAGCTGTACGAGATATACGACGACATCGACATAGTTCAGCGAATTAAAAACAGCGGCTACGCTGGCTAGGTCATGTTGTCCGGATGGATGAAAACACTCCAGCTCTGAAAGTATTCGACGCAGTACCCGCCGGGAGAAGCAGAGGAAGAGGAACACCTCCACTCCGTTGGAAGGACCAAGTGGAGAAGGCCACGTAGCGAAAAGAAGAAACGATTGGCGCGCTGTTGTTAATTCGGCTATAATCGCGTAAGCGGTGTCTACGTCAATTAAGAAGAAGAAGAAATTTCGTGAATATATCTTGTCAACTATGAAAGTTGGCCATTCAAGAACTTGATTCCCATCGTTCAGTTCGTATGGCAGCTATATGCTATAGTTAACCGATCTGAACAATTTCTTCGGATATTACATTGCTGTCTTAGAAAATAATATATACCAAATTTCGTTAATATATCTTGTCAAATGTGAAAGTTGTCCATACAAGAACTTGATTTCGATAGTTCAGTTTGTATGGCAGCTATATGCTTTAGTTAACCGATCTGAACCATTTCTTCGGAGATTACATTGTTGCCTTAGGAAATAACATATACCAAATTTCGTTAATATATCTTGTCAAATGTGAAAGTTTTCCTTACAAGCATTTGATTCCGATCGTTCAGTTTGTATGCCAGCTATATGCTATAGTTAACCGATCTGAACAATTTTTTCGGAGATTACATTGTTGCCTTAGAAAATAATATGTACCAAATTTCGTGAATATATCTTGTCAAATGTTCCATACAAGCATTTGATTCCGATCGTTCAGTTTGTATGGCAGCTATATGTTATAGTGGTCCGATATCGGCCGTTCCGACAAATGAGCAGCTTTTTGAAGAGAAAATGACGTTTGCAAAATTTCAAAACGATATCTTAAAAACTGAGGGACTAGTTCGTATATATACAGACAGACAGACGACATCTATACTTTATAGGGTGTCCTACGATTCCTTCTGGGTGTTACAAACTTCGTGACAAACTTAATATACCCTGTTCAGGGTATAATAATGAAATGTGCAATGGAAATGCAATGTGATCTTGTGTAAGTGCCCTAGTTTATTTCGAAATATGATATGCATATCTCCTGTTGGATCACATTTGTAATTTTAAAATTTTTTCTTTTATTTTTACAATAGATGATTATCGAAAGACTGAGTATAATTATGCTTGATATTGTATCTATACTTATATTTATCTATTGTTGCTGTTTTTGGTACTTAATTTCATCTACGAAGTTTATATTTTCTATTTGTTGTATATCATCAAATATTAGTTTTTATACCCTGAACAGAGTATACATACAAATTGAACGATCAGAAAAAAGTTCTTGTATGGAAAACTTTTGCATTTCACAAGATATATTCACGAAATTTGGTACAGATTGTTTTCTAAGGCAACAATGTAATCTCCGAAGAAATTGTTCAGATCGGTTAACTATAGCATATAGCTGGCATACAAACTGAACGATCGGAATCAAATGCTTGTAAGGAAAACTTTCACATTTGACAAGATATATTCACGAAATTTGGTATATATTTTTTTCTAAAGCAACAATGTAATCTCCGAAGAAATTGTTCAGATCGGTTTACTATAGCATATAGCTGCCATACAAACTGAACGATCGGAATCAAGTTCTTGTATGGACAACTTTCACATTTGACAAGATATATTAACGAAATTTGGTATATGTTATTTTCTAAGGCAACAATGTAATCTCCGAAGAAATGATTCAGATCGGTTAACTAAAGCATATAGTTGCCATACAAACTGAACGATCGAAATCAAGTTCTTGTATGGACAACTTTCACATTTGACAAGATATATTAACGAAATTTGGTATATATTATTTTCTAAGGCAACAATGTAATCTCCGAAGAAATTGTTCAGATCGGTTAACTATAGCATATAGCTGTCATACAAGCTGAACGATCGGAAAAAAGTTCTTGTATGGAAAACTTTTGCATTTGACAATAATACAATAATAGCAACAATATGTAGACCAAAAACCGCTAAAACTATTGTAATTACTTTTGAGTTATATAAATAGTCATTGGTGTACGTAAACTTTTTTGATATGAATTAGGCGCATTTTAAGCTTTAGCATTAATTTTTTTTTATTTGTGTAAAAAAAAAATATTTTGATATGCTAAATTTAATGTTAACTATATACATCTTTTGAAATAGATAGAAAAAAACCACAAAATTTATTTATTTTATAACAAATAAACGTGTCGCAATTTAATAGTACTAGGTATATGTAAATTTATTGGTCCACTGTATATGACTTAACTAACTATATCAGTATCGCCTATTTGTATCCCTATATATCGTTTATTCGTTTCTATTTTCTCTATTGTTACTTTTCCCAGCCCCAAGATCCAAATTGTTGTTAGGATTAAAAGTTTCAGGATCCATTGCCCCTGTAAATTTGTATTTCCGTTTAACGATGTTTAAATGTATATCGTTTAGATTTTTTTATAAACTTCGGTTGTTCCTTATGCCTAACACTTTTATAATTATTTACGTAACCTATATTTCTTTCTTGCACATATTGTTCTCTGTTTTCATTACTCTTATTTATTCGCTTAGACTTTTCGTTGAATATTCTTTCATAGATTTTGTTATTGTTGCACTTACCTTCTTCGGTATTTATTGATTTTTCTTTTGTAACTGAGTGAAAACTGTTATTATGCCATTCAATAGACTTGCTCTTTTTATTTGTTATACTTGAATACTCTTATATTTTCTCCTAGTGTATTGTGTAGACATTCTACATCAGAATTGCCGGTGGGGTTATTCGGCTTAACGAGATGTACATAGTACAATATTTTCGTTTCTGAGGAAATCTTTAACATTAATGCTTTTAAATTCGTTATCAGCAATAAGTTTTTTAAAGTGCCCTCTTTGTGACTTATAGTGGTTTATTTTCTCAATTATTGTTTGGCTAGTCCTATCTTCGAGAAAAAATGCTGTTGCAAATTTAGAAAACCTGTCTATAAAAGTAAGAAAATTCGCTTCAGAGTTAGTGTAGCAATCCATGTGAATTATTTCTTTGCAATCTTTCGCTGTTTCTGTTAAATTAAATTAAGCCTGTGTGTCGTGTTTCGAACTTGTGATAGTTTTGGATATGCCTGTAGGCTTCTTCTTCGCTATTTACATCTTTAGCGTGGTATGAACATTTAACAAATTTATCCCTCAAATAACTCGATAATTTTTTATTGCAATTTATTGTATTCATGGTCATTAACTTCGCTATATATGCCAATTTTGCCTGAAGTGATATGTCTTCTGAGGATATCAGAAATATTATGGTCGAAATCTGCTGGTGATACATATATTTTTTTTATTGTTATATTTTATTTCTAACTCCAATTGTTTATGTTATCTGTTAAAATTATCTGAGTTTTAAACCGATTGACTATGGTGTCCAAAATGAGTTATTTTTTTTTTATACTAGGAGGAAGCATCGAAAGCCGGAGTGCGGGACTTCAATCCGCTAAACCTAACCTCCTCCCACCTCATGTCTCCTTCACGGGACCACTGGACAAAGTATTACTTTATGGGAGAGAAGAAGAAGTTGAAGTCTCCTCTATTGCACGGACTGACTGACGCCTAATCTGTTCTACTTGTCTCAATTTTGTCATAATTTGATTTGCCGCTTCGCTGACAGCTTTCCACTTTACAGAGGGCTCGCACATAAGTGCTGTCAAATTTTCCACCGTGATACTACCTCCAAGGGTGGTTTTTAGCTTTTCCCTTATACTTGAAAACCGAGGGCAATAAAAGAACACATGTTCAGAGTCTTCCATACACTCTGTACACGTCGAACAGTATGGACTAAAGTCATAACGATATTTGAATAGGTGGCTTCTAAAGCCACCATGCCCACTGAGTACTTGGGTAAGGTGGAAATCTAGGTCCCCATGTGGTCTACCTATCCACGAATGATTGTCCGGCATCAGTCTGCGGGTCCGCCGTCCTTTGGATGAAGTTTGCCACCGTTGCTGACACATTACGATGCATTCCATCTTCTCCCCTCTTTTTGCTGCGGTAGACGCATCTGGTAATTTGTATATTAGCGCGAATTCGTCACCATGGATGTCAATCGATGCCATACTGGCTAATACCTCAGCAGTGTCATTTGATATGGTTCGGAAAAAACAGCAATCTCCTATTTGAAAAGTAACTCATTATAATATTTATCAGATAATGAGGAGCGTATAGAGCTTTTATTATATTTGCCCACTTTGCGGAATTGAACGCATTCTTCACATCCAAGGTTCTTAGCGCCCAGTATTTTTTTGTACCACCTTTCCATCTTTTTTCACTTATTGCACATTTCGCAGTATCAACTACTTCTCTTAGTGCGTCAATAGTGGACCTCTTTTTAATAAAGCCGTATTGTCTCTCTGATAATCCGCCGGCTTTTTAGATTGCTAACTTCAAGCGGTTTCTTATAATGCTTTCGTACACTTTTGCAATTGTGTCGAGCATGCAAAGAGGAGGTAAGATGAAGGTTCTTCTGGTGGCTTTTTTGGCTTGGCAGTAGAACCAGACGCTGTATCTTCCACGGATCGGGGAATACCTCTTCTAAAATACACGCATTGTACATGTTAACAAATAAACTGGGCCTTAGAGTTATGGCTTCCTTAAGGGCTCTATTTGGTATACCATCTATTCCAGGCGCTTTGGAGTTTTTGATTTTTTTTCGCAATAGCCAATAGTTTGTCTTCTGTGACTAACAGGGGTGGCTCCGTAGCTTCGTTTCGTCTAATATAAGAAATGGAGGCATGTGTTGGGAATAACGCTTCGACAACATTTTTCATAAATAATGCGTTCTTGGGTTTCTGCGACTTATTTTTGAACTTCGACCTAAAAACTTTGCATGCCGTTCCCCAGGGGTCTATGTTGGCTTCTTCGCAGAGCTTTTCGAAACAGGATCTCTTACTACGGATAATGGCTGACTTTAGGAGCCTTTTTGGCATTGAAATGCTTCTCTGAGGCGAATTTCGTTATCACTTCCCTGGTTACGCTGTAGGCGGCGTCTAGCTAAGTGACAGAGCTTCCTCAGCTCGGTAATTTCAACGCTCCACCAGTATACCGGCTTTCGATTGTTATTATATCTCGTCCTGCGCATAGTTGCATCGCATGCTTCAACTAGTTCCTTCCGCACAGCGGATACTAAGTGGGCTGCCGTTTTGATCTGATGCATTTGTCGTACTCCAGCCGCTCTCAAAAACGTCAGTATCAAATTCCTTTTGCCGCGAACTTCCTTTTTGAGAGGTATTTCTCGGACAGTGTTCCGTTTCCTGGGAGAAAGAAACTTCAGCAACTATAGCCATATGGTCGATATTTGTATACATGTCTGACACCTTCCACTTAGTATGCCTGCTAAGCGCGTCGTTAGCAAACATTTGGTCTATTATTGATCCATTATTTCCCTTTTGAAAGGTATTTTGTGTGCCACTGTTTAAAATCATAAGGTTTGTTTGACTCAGAAGATCTAGAATGAGACGACCACGTTGGTTTGTAATTCTGCTACCCCAAGCAGTAGACCATGCGTTAAAACCTCCCGCTATTATTATTGGCGATCTGCTTCTGATTTCTAGAGACAACTCCAGGAGGAAATCTTTAAATTCGCTAATTGTTGCACCAGGACAAGCATAGCAGCTTACAAAAAATATTCCTTGTATATTCGCCCATGTAAAGCCTTTAGGGTTTCTTTGGAGCGAGATGTGACGGTCTGTCCTTTGCAGGCCCATATTGCTGCTTTGCCACTTATATCTTTACTCCAAGTGCTTTCCGAACGTTGAGAATATTGTTCGCTTAATATGGCGACATCTATGTTTTCTTCTAGCACCGTCTGTTTTAGAAGGTCTTGTGCTGCAGCGCAATGATTGAGATTAAGTTGCAGTATCTTCATTTTTTTGTTGACTTTAACATATCTGCGTATTTAGGACAGGCCGTACTCAGAACAGAGTGTTCCCCTTTGCAGAGCATACAACTCGGGGAATTCGAGCATGTCTTTGCAATGTGACCTGGGGTTCCGCAACGAGTACAAAGGGATTACCTATCAATGGGGCTGCTACATTTGTGTGCTATATGTCCTAGTTGGAAGCACCTAAAACAACGAGTAATAGGTGAAAATTCCCGGAGACGACAGATAGACCACCCGATCTTTACTCTACCGCACTTAAGTATAGTTTCGGCATCCTCAGCTCGTGGGCATATAAGAGCTATTTGAGTGCCACTCCGAGTTTTCCGCAGATTTTTTATATTTTGCTTCCCCAGGTTTGGATCCCACACTCCTTTTGTAATGCCTCACAGATTTCTTCAGGGGTGGTTATCTCATCCAGGTCTTTGCACATTATGGTAATATTTTTAGCTGTATTACGGCCATCTCACCAATGACTCCCTCTAGGGCGCTTTCGAACGTGTCGGCTCTCTTTTCTGTTTGATTTTTTAATTCGATTAGTAGGTCTCCTTTGAGGGTTTTTCTAATGTACCTCACGTTTGAACCCAGTGCTTCAAGGCCTCTGTCACATTGTATTTCTTTCAGGATATAAGCATACGACGCTCTCTCTTTTGTTGTTAAGATAATAGCGTCTGGTGTCGATCCGATTCTCTTCTCGATCGGTTTCTTTTTTCTAACAACGTCTATCCATTTTTCGACTGCAGACTTGTCTTTGTGCTTGCATTCAGTTACCTCACTGTATGTTGCTTGCACTTTATGACTTATGTTTTTCGTCTTTTTCCTTGGTGGCAAATATTCCAATTACTCGCGAGTTCTCTTTGGGGCACTTTTATCACTTTGGATAGGGAATACCTGCGACGCCTCTCCTACCATAACTCTTTTCGACGGATTCTCTTGCTTTTCTGCTTTGTCATACAAGCTTGTGATACAGCTTACCAGATCACGCATAGCTTGGTTAATATGTCTCTGACCAGACATCATGCTTTCAAGCTCTTTAATTTTTTTACCCAGTTTGCAGAAAATATTGGGATCGTCATTATTCTGAAGCTGCTCAAATTTGCACCTTTGTCTGCTTGGTCGGCATTTTCACATGTTTTTGCTGATCCAGCAGCGGTGGGTTCTTCAGGTTTGCCTTTTGGAGGCGTTCTCAAGATTTTTGAGTTCTTCCGAAAAGGATTCTCTGGTGTACATCCCAAACTGTTCTCAGAGGCCATAACTCAGACAGAGAATAGTTGGGAACATCTGTCAGTGCGTACGTTCAGTCATTTGCCCTAACAAACCTGACTTATATTTTGGTGGTTGGCAATGCCGTAGCCATAGCAAAACGAATAAGGAGAAAAAGGAGAAACGAAACAAAAAACAGCTGATAGACTAAATCAAAACTGCAAAAAAGAATTGTGTGCACGTTTTGATTAGCTGTTACGTGTGGAAATTCCTATACAATTTTTATTTTTTTTTGTATATAAATTTACCAAAAATGGGGCAGGTAAGTGCCAAATAAATTCTATTGAACCAAATTAAACTACTTATCTAATTTTTGGTATTAGCATTCAATCAGTTAGAAGTCCAGTTCCAGTCTCCCGGTAAGTCTCAAACAAAAACAAGTTTGCAAATATTCTTGACCACTAAGAAACACGTCTACTTTCACTGACTACTTTTTCTTTCACATTTACAAAATGGGTATATGGTTGTTCAATTGCTCCTCTTGAGAGTGGATTGTGTTTGCATCGTTTTCTTCTAAATTATTTTCTAATGATGATTGCTACCCGTTTCCATAAAATTTATTGAATTTGTGTCGAGCTTGATTTTGCTGAGGAAATCTGCGACCTTGTTATATTTCCTTTTATATAATCTACGTTCATATTGTATTCTCATAATTTTAGTATCCATCTTTTTAGTCTAGGATTTATATCTTTACAGTGAGCCTTAGTGTATAGCCATTTTAATCGTTGATTATCTGTTAACAAATCAAATTGAACGCCATATAAGTATGGTCGGAAGTAGTTTGTGGCCCAAACGATCGCCAACAACTCTTTTTCTGTTGTAGAAGATCTACGTTCAGGGCCGTTAAGTGTTCTGCTCGCATAACATACAGGATGTCCATTTTATTGTAGTACGGCAACGATTGCGAAATTGTTTGCATCAGTAGTTAATGTAAATTTCTTTTTGAAATCTGGATAACTTAGTACTGGGGCTTCTGTCACTATTTGCTTTAATTTTTGAAATGAGCTTATGTATGAAGAGTCATTTACATTAATTTTAACATTTTTCTTTAGAAAATGTGTCAAAAGTTGTGCTACTTTTGCGTAGTCCTTTATAAATTTTGGATAGTATCCTAAAAAATACTTTATTTGCCTCATTGTTTTTGGTAATTTTAAATCTTGTATTTTGTTAATCTTCGGTTTAACTCCTTTAGGTGTTAAAACATGGCCTAGAAACTGTGTTTCTTTGGCACAAAAATTGCAGTTGTTAAATTGTACCTAAAGGTTATGCTTTTTAGTGCATTGAAAATTTTGGCAAGGCTTTGTATATGCCTTTCTAATATTGTACTGAAAACGAGGATACCGTCCGCGTAGAAGCTCACGCAAGTGAGAAAAGTTCTCTGATCGCCATTCACTGGGGGGTGGCCAGAAATGATTCTTTTACATATGGCTCAAACAGCTCACGATTTCCGGTCTTTGACCAAGTATCCTCTGGGTAGCCTAAGAACATACGTTTGAAGTCGAGCTAAAGTGAGAAGGCGAAACATCCCCTGCATAGGGTTGTGCGCCCCCAATGAAAATTAACAATCAGCCTCGGATGAGAGACCCCCCTTATGATGACGACCATGGCAAACGAAATAAGGACTACGAATTTAGCGCATGCACCTGGAATATCCGGTCCTTTAATTAGGAAGGTGGCGCTGCCCAGCTGGTTGATGTCCTCGGTAGAGTGACGACTGACATCACCGCCGTCCAAGAAATGCGATGGACGGGACAAGGTCTGAGACGAGTAGGTCCTTATGGCATTTACTACAGTGGCCATATAAAGGAGCGCAAGTTTGGTGTGGTATTCGTGGTGGGAGAGAGACTCCGTCGCCGAGTACTATCATTCACTCCGGTGAATGAACGTCCCACCACAAACCGCATCAAAGCGAGAGAAGGACGATGTGACCAAAGATGCCTTCTTTGAGCGCTTGGAGCGCACCTATGAGAGCTGCCCCCGCCACGATGTCAAAATCGTGCTTGGCAACTTTAACGCCAGGGTGGGCAAAGAAGGTATCTTTGGCACTACGGTCGGTAAATTCAGCCTCTACGACAAAACATCCCCAAATGGGTTGAGGCTGATCGACTTCGCTGGGGCCCGAAATATGGTTATCTGTAGTACTAGATTCCATCACAAGAAATTACATCAAGTTATCTGGCTGTCTCCGGATCGAAAAGCCACAACCAGATAGATCATCTCCAGTGTTCTAGACGTGCTTACGCTCCGAGGTCCTAACATCGACTCGGACCACTATCTGGTTGCAGCCAATATTCGCACCCGTTTCTGTGCAGCAAAAAGCGCACATCAACAAACACAAGGAAGGTTCGACGATGCCTGGTATCGACGGCATACCAAACAGAGCTCTAAAGGTAGCCATAATTTCAAAGCCTGCTCCTTTCGCAAAAATGTACAACGCATGTATAAAAGAAGGGATCTTCCCTGATCCCTGGAAAGTCCAGCGCCTGGTTTTAATCCCAAAACCAAAAAAACCACCAGATGAACCCTCTTCGTATCGACCTCTGTGTATGCTCGACACAATGGGCAAAGTGTACGAAAGCATTATAAGAAACCGCTTGGAGTTTGCAATCCAGGAAGCCGGCGGACTATCAGAAAGACAATACGGCTTCAGGAAACAGAGGTCCACTATCGATGCACTAAAAGAAGTTGTCGACACTGCGAAAAGTGCAGTAAGCGGCAAAAGATGGAGAGGTGGTACAAAAGAATATTGTGCGCTGATAACCCTGGATGTGAAGAATGCATTCAACTCTGCTAAATGGTCAAACATATTTGCAGCCTTAAATGAAATACGCGCCCCACAGTACCTCATAAATATCGTTATGAGTTATTTTGAAAATAGAAGACTGTTTTACGATACCACCGAAGGCATCAAGAGCTACCCTATTTCAAGTGGAGTACCACAAGGTTCAGTTTTAGGCCCTTGCTTATGGAATCTAGTATATGATGGGGTGCTAAGAATTCCACAACCAAAAAACGTTAAGCTAATCGCATACGCGGACGACCTTATAGTGGTAGCAGTGGCTAAACAACTTGATGACCTGCAAAATAAATGTAACGAATGCATAAATGGTCTGCGCCAATGGTTTTCGTCCATGAGTTTGGAACTGGCTGAGCACAAAACGGAGGTATTGCTCGTAAGCACCAGGAAAATTGAGGAAAAAATAACTCTCACTATAGGCGAGTGCGTGATTACTTCACAACCACAGTTGAAGTATTTAGGGGTAATACTGGACACCAAACTGAAATTCAAGCAGCACTTGGCAAACATAGCAAATAAAGCAAATAAGATTTATAATGCCCTATCAAGAATGATGGCAAATAGAGGCTGTGTGCGCTCCAGCCGCCGACTTCTAATCGCAAAAGCGATGAGCTCAGTTATACTGTATGCAGCTCCAGTATGGATACAGGCACTAAACATAAAAGCGTATGCCAAGCCAATAATTGCGGTGCATAGACTCACAGCGATAAGAGTAACAAGTGCTTTCAGAACTATTTCCAGCGAAGCAGCTGAAGTATTAGCTAGTATGCCGCCTATTGACATCCAGGGAGACGAGTTCGCGAGACTATATGAACTATCAGCGCCAATCACAGAAACCCAAAAGAGAGAAGAGAGAAATAAGAGCATAACTCTATGGCAGCAACGGTGGCAAACCTCAACTAAAGGACGATGGACCCACAGACTCATACCTGACATCCACACGTGGATAAGTAGACAACATGGGGACCTGGATTTCCACCTCACCCAAATATTAAGTGGGCATGGGTGCTTTAGAGGCTACCTATATAAATTTCAAAATGACGTTAGTCCGTACTGTTCGATGTGTACGGAGTCAATAGAAGACTCTGAACACGTGTTTTTCTATTGTCCTCGGTTTCAAAAAACAAGGGAAAAGTTAGAAACAGCACTAGGTGGTAGTTTAATGGTGGAAAGTTTGACTGCACTTATGTGTCAGTCCTCTGAGAAGTGGAAAGCTGTTCGCGAAGCGGCAGCTTCCATCACGACAATATTAAGACAGGTACAGCAGAATAGGCGCCAGTCCGTCCGTGCTATAGAGGAGACGTAAAATGTCTTGTCACTCCCATGAAGTAATACCTTATCTGGTGGTTCCGTGGGAGAGTCTGGAGTTGGGAGTAGGTTAGGTTTAGCGGGTTAAAGTCCCGCACGTCGGCTTTCGATGCTTCCTCCTACTTAAAAAAAAAAAAAAAAAAAAAAAAGGAAGGTTCGACGTCGAGAAGCTGGAATCACAACAGACAGCCGAACGATTTTTTACTCGACTTGCACTCCTGCTCTCTGAGAGCACTCGTCAACAACTCGGTATAAGGGACCGATGATATTGATATCATCGGCCTCAACACCCGCGCCGTTAGTTCTGCTTTCTCCGGACTAGACAAGGAAGAAAAACAAATGGGTCTGGGAGTGAAATATCTCCTGTCATCAAGCAAGCAGTCGTCGCACTCGCGACTTGGCTCTAACGTTACCGTTGACAGTCATAACTTTGAAGTTGTAGATAGTTTCGTATATTTGGGAAACAGCATAACATATATTCAGCTTTTTAAGTAAGGCTGTATGCAATTTTCATAGATTTTTTAATACATACCATCTATAAAAATTCTATAAAGCCTTACTTAAAAAGCTGAATATCTCGGGAAGTATAAATGATAGCGATTTTGACTTAGGACTTTTTTTTATAGCAAATAAAATTTCCTAAAAATTTGTCATGTACTTTTTTTTATAGCTCCTGTCATTTACGAGATATATTCAAAAAATTGCGAAATTCTTGAAAAAATCGGGTTTAGAGCCCCGTACTACCTCGCCGGTGTAAGTTACGACTTTGTTGCGCTGGGCACTTTTGAAGAATGAACAATTCTGAGAAATATGCGTCTAAAGTCAAAGCGGTGCCATAAAATACCTCTGATCTGTAGGAATTTAAAGACAAAAACTCACGATTGTAGTGTATTTTCTATAAAAAATTTTTATAGCCTTTGGTCCAGTTCTTAATGTTAATAATGTATAAGGGCTAAAATTTTCAGGGCATTTTTTTAGGGTATTTCCAAGGAAATTTCGTGACGGGACTGAAAAAAATTAATAGTTCAAAAAAACACCCTAATCTATATGCATATATGTATATGTAAATACTCAGGAAAACAGAAAAATAATAAGAATAAACTACATTCCGTTTGCATATGAAAAAGTGGTGTTACGAAAACTACAAAAAGTGTGGTGACAAAAAGTGGAGTGTTAAAAATAATATACACATACAATATATATATATATATACATTAGGGTGATTCAGAAAATTTTTTTTTTTTTTTCAATTGGTACTCGCAAATATAGGTTCCTAGACACCTCTAAGAAAGCCTCTCCAAATATGAGTTTTTAATTGTAACGGGAAGATCCTCCGCCTAACGGTTTTCTATTTTTTCTTGTTATCAAATAGAAAAATTTATATCTCGCTTCCAACTACTTGAAAAAATATCTTGTTAATTAGGTTTTGTAGGAAATTTACTGCTCTATGATTTTTTCGTAAACCCAACCGTTTAAAAGATATTAACGGTTGAAATTTGACTATTTTTTGAAAAATTCTTTATTTCTTATTAATTTTATAACTCAATGAAAAAAAATTATTATGAATAGATTTTTGGAGAGGCTTTCTTAGAGGTGTCTAGGAACCTATTTTTCAGAGTACCAAACGAAAAAAATTTTTTTTTTTTTTGATCCACCATAATATGCATTGATTTTTGACGATGAATATCTCGTAAACGCTTAACTTAATCGAAATATCGTAGTAGACCATTTTTATAGAGCAGTAAATTTCCTACAAAACTATGTGTATCATCATTCATAATAATTTTTTTTCATTGAGTTATAAAATTAATAAGAAATAAAGAATTTTTCCAAAATAGTCAAATTTCAACCGTTAATATCTTTTTTAAAAGGTTGGGTTTACGAAAAAAATCATAAGAGACCACATATTTTAGAGCATTCAATTTCCTACAAAACCTAATTAACAAGATATTTTTCAAGTAGTTGGAAGCGAGATATAAATTTTTCTATCTGATAATAAGAAAAATTAGAAAACCGTTAGGCGGAGGACCTTCCCGTTACAATTAAAAACTCATATTTGGAGAGGCTTTCTTAGAGGTGTCTAGGAACCTATTTTTGCGAGTACCAATTGAAAAAAAAAAAGTTTTTTTTTTGAATCACCCTAATATATATATAGTATATATATATAAAGTGATAGTGGATAACCCACAAACAAACAAAAAATAGTCATACAAAAAAATACAAGCATAACAACAACACCAGCAACAAAAGGACTGGAGAAACAAGAAAAAGAAGGACATGCACAAGCACAGGCACACGCACAGGCCCACACATTCAGATACGTAAACTCATATTATCCCCAAAAGCTCCTGGCGGAAGTGAGTTGTATCGTTTCCTTTCAATTTTTATATTATATACATATATGTATGGTTTAATATCAAAAAATTAAATTTACGGTCTGACCGAACTTCCGGTCAAAAAAGTAGTGAAAGCCGTTACCAAACTGTTTTCGGTTTATTTTCCGGTAAAAACCGAAAAACCGCTAACAAAGCAGTTTGGTACTGTATATAGCGGATTAGTGATTGCCGGTAAATGCCTGCCGTTGTGTTATAGCACAAAAATTATCCCAAGAGCAATAAAAATAATAAAAACAAAAAAATAAAAAAAAGTAAAAAAAATTCAAGTATTTACTTGCAGAATTTCCATCAAGACCCATATGTAAACAAATGTATCTGAACATTTTAACAAAATAATTTAAAATTTAAGTGTGCTTAAATCGGCTGTTAATAGCAGCAAAATCAATTTACAACAGGATAACGAACCAAAAAACCCGTCTTATCTTGTACGTGAATGGTTGTTATGGAATTAAAAACAACTCCATAGGTCCCGAAGTCACCATACATTAATCTTATTCAAAATATCTGGAACTTTTTGGAAACCCGTATTCGAAAAGATCGAATTTCATCATGGATCATGGACTTAATGGGTCAAAATATTCGGAAATAATACTAGAAATTGAGTGGAGAGCATACACCGATGTCTAGGGACAATAACAGCAACAAAATGTAGGCCAAACCGTTAAAAGTATTGTAATTACTCTTGATTTATATAATCATTAGTGTACGTAAACTTGTTTGATATTAATTATGCTCATTTTAAGCTTTAACTTTAATTTTTTTTATTTGTGTAAAAAAAAATATTTTAATATTTAGGATAGAAAAAAACCACAAAATTTATTCATTTTGAAACAAATAAACGTTACGGAATTTGATAGAATTAGGTGTATGTAAACTTTATTTGTCCCCTGTATATGTACATGTGGGCGCATAAATATATACAATATATACTGAAAACTATACCCCGTATCGGGACAAATTATATACTACTGTGCCCGAAAAATAAGGGTACATTTGAATTTAAACTGCGCGCGTCGAAGGATTTGGAGAATTATTTTTTTTAGGTTAGTAGTACTGTCAGTAATGAGGTTATGTCTAAAAAATGTTTACAAGTGGTATAGTGGGTTCCAAGCCGGCCGTGAACGTGTCGAAGACGAAGAGCGTCCAGGGCGACCATCAACCTCAACCGACGAAGCTCACGTTCAACAAATCAAAGATCTGGTGTTGAAAAACCGTCGATTAACAATTAGAGACCTTGCTGATGAAGTTGGCATATCGAAAGGCTCAGCCAATACCATTTTGAAGGATGTTTTGTTCCTCAAGCGCGTCAAATCTCGACTGGTACCGAAAACATTGAATTTTTTGGAAAAAAGGCGTCGCGTTGAAGTGTGTGAAACAATACTTTCCGACTACCAGGGTGTCATGAAAGGCATTATAACTGGCGATGAGACTTGGATCTATGCTTACGACCCCGAAACAACCGATCAATCGAGCGAATATCGTGCCAAAAGAGAGCCGAGACCAAAAAAATCGCGCCAAAGTCGCTCAAAAGTCAAGGTCATGTTGACTGTTTTCTTCGATTATTGTGGTATTGTGCATTATGAATTCCTTCCAACCGGTCAAACAGTCAACAAGGAATATTATTTGAACGTTATGCGTCGTTGCGTAACGCTATCCGCCTAAAAAGACCGGAATTGTGGAAAGACATTTCTTGGTTTTTACACCACGATAATGCACCATCCAATGCTGCCCTCGTAATTCGTGATCGTTTCGCCAAAAACTCAACCCATATCGTTCCGCAATCACCATATTCACCTGATCTGGCGCCGAGTGACTTCTGGCTGTTCAGCAAGCTCAAAAGACCGCTCCGGGGATACCGTTTTTAATACGATAGAGGAGATTCAAGCTGCAGCGAAGACGGAACTGGAAAATAAATACAATGTCACCCTTTTTTGGGCACAGTAGTATAATAATAAATATAACAAAAAAGGATTTTTATAACAGACGAGTACTTATAAATTTGTGCAAAAGTGTAAAGTCACATACATATGTATGTAGATACGCACATTGCTTCAAAGTCCACATTGGCATATATTCCGCAATATACAAAAACAAGCGGGATTGTGTAAAAAACCAAAGCGTAATACATATGTATGTACATACCAGAGAACTGCAAAACTCACTTTTTCCTTGAATCAGCTCATACGCAAAAGTGTCTATTCAAGTCCAATCACTGAGCGAAACACAGCGTTGAGTAAAAATCAGCTCATGTTGCCGAATCGCTCATTCGCGTACAATGTGAGCCTCGGTCCGAAATGCTTTGCTCACGTTTGCTCACTTCACGAAATATTTAGCTCATGCTCGCTCACTTTCGCTCAGTGA
Organism: Bactrocera tryoni; assembly: GCF_016617805.1. Classification (NCBI taxonomy): domain Eukaryota; kingdom Metazoa; phylum Arthropoda; class Insecta; order Diptera; family Tephritidae; genus Bactrocera; species Bactrocera tryoni. The sequence continues at coordinate 24,346,208 of NW_024395977.1, forward strand.
TTGGAATTGAATAGAAACTTTTGCGTATGAGCTGATTTAAGGAAAAAGTGAGTTTTGCAGTTCTCTGGTATGTATATAGTTTTTGTATGCTTTGTTCGCGATCAGCTTATGTGTCACATGCATTGCATTAAGAATTTGGTACACAACTTATATTTTAGTATGTATTTGTCATCCCGTCGATATGGAGCAAGAAGATATTTTAGAAAAAATACGTACAAACGCCTACACATTGTCAGCCCGACATAAGGGAAGGAGCCATGTTTGGAATATATTATCTGAAATTATTAAAGAGGATGGCACTATTTGGAATGGATTTACAAATATACTGCCAATCCTGTAAAAATATTTTAAAATATTTGCCAAAACATTCTTCAAATTTAAACAGACATATGTATGTATGTAAGTGCTGCAAATCGCTTAAGGAGACGGCGCTTTTATTCAAGCACAGTGAGTTTATTCATATGCGTTGAGTTTGCTCATAGGCGTTGAGTTTGCTCTTTTGTGTTTTTGTTTTCATTCAACACGATCATTGTTGAGCCGAATGAGCGAACGCTTGAGTAGAGCTGTTTCAACACGAGCGTGAATAAACTCAGCAAGCAAACGAATTTACCGCAATTGAGCTGAATTTAGCTCAGTAGCGAAATCATTCACGAATGCCATTTTGAGCGCTTGAGCCGAATGTGCTGATAGTTCGGGTATTGATCGTGCATGAACATTTTTGCGCTCAACGGAAGCCGTTCTCTGGTACATACATGCATATTAGGGCGGGTCGATTTAAAAATCGCCCATTGCTCTATGAAAATCATATTCTAGTAATCAAAATAAGAAACTTTGCCGAAGGAACCATACCTCTAAAACGAATTTTGATGTCCCCCAATTTGGGTCGAACTTTTGGGTAGGGGCAAATTTTGAAAAATCCCACTTTGACCCATTTAGAGTGCTCCAATCGAGTCCAAATGTACGACCCCTACTAACTTTGGACGGCCGATCCACCCATGCCAGTGGCACACCCCTGGAACTCCCCTGGGGTGTTCCCCATACAATCATTTCAAAAAACCACCATTTTTGGCCTTTACATGAAAAAATCAGCTAAGAAATTTATTTAGTCAGAACATATGTAAATGAAAAAATTAATTTAAGTGAGTTATAGAAAAGAAACTAAAAAAAATTATTGTTTGAAGTCTTTTTTACTTTCAAGTCTGGGCAATTTCGCACGGCTCTCTAATGTCGTCGCCATAATAGCCTCTACATTTTCCGGTATAACCCGTTTGGACACGCTAGCTAGCAATTGAACATGTCGTTCCGTTCCTTGCATGTGTGATGGAATTTTTGGATCATTAAACGGTGGATCATCTTGATTTAAATATTCTTTCAATGTATCGTACGGAATGCTTCGTGTGAATGGTTGTTCAAATACGATATTTATATCATTCAAATTGATCATTTCCGTATAACTTGTGCAATTAAAGTTTATATCTGGTTTTTTATAAACTCTAAGTTCCATTGGCTCGTCAACATCGGTTCAATAGCGTAGAATTTTCTTGATGGCACAGTCGCGCTTTTCTTTCCTATCATTAAACAACATTGATAACAAGATATTTTCCGAATGCGCATAATATGAATTATCTTTAATTACGTGATTGACAATTTTGCGTAAACGAGGTTATAGAAATCGTAACCAACCAATGAACTTGAAAAATAATGCATTGCCGTACACGACAGAGCTGTAATACTTGATACTGAAGTGCATTGGCACATAACATTTAATTATAAATTCAACCAGAATTCTTAAATTAGCAGCGGCCTTGGTGAGCCACCGAGAATGTACAATTTTCCCTGGTTTGATGTTAGCCATATCCACCGGAACCACGCCGCTAGAAATTGCATGGGCCATGTCGTATAGGTACTTCGAATCGGTGGAAAATTCTTTTTTTTCTGGAGCAGGGGGCATATTTTGCAACTCAATTTTCTGGAAGCCGTCCACCACCTAAAAATATATAATAATAAAATAATTAAAAGTGGTTGACAATTATAATAAATGAGTGATAGCAATAACTTACCGGAAGAGTTTCACAAGTTTCCATTTGACGGCTCAGTTTTCCGGTTGCCGATCTTGGTCCAGTGCTGGTTGATTTATCCAAAGCTTCAAACAAATGCCGAAACGGAAGTTCGTTGAAGTGTAGAAGGCAAGCAAACCAATGCAATGGTCTTTTTAACAGCAATTCGAATCGTCGTATAATTCCACCGTGTGGGCCAGTGTTTGTTGGCTCACCGTCAGTGCATATTCCAATTAATGTATCCAGTGATATATTTTTATCGTTGAAAAAACCATTTAATTTCGTTGTTTTGTATTCAGCGGTTTTATGTTCCAGTCTTACGTAACCAATCCATTCATAATTGGGTTCTCTCAAAATAACAAGATGAGGTTCTTTTACCATCCTAGTATGATTCTTCTCATCAATTTTATCTATCGTTAAAGTATTTTTTTTTTCTGCCATCGAATGAAAACGCTAACAATTTGGTATCATCTAACCGTTTGCGAAGCACTTCTTGTCTGCATTTCTCTTTTTCTCTGCGAACTTTCGATTTATTCATGACTAGCTGACCCGGCGAACTTGGTACCGCCTAATTATTGGAGGCATATTTAGTAAGTCACAAGCACACGATACAATACTTTTTTAATTTTGTTGAAATTTGCTGCTTTTAGATTTTTAGGAATATTAAAGAATTATAGTATAGATGCACAGCAAAGAGACGTTAACATTTCAAGTGACATTTAACCATAGACAATTTTTTTTGAGTGAATACTGACAAATATTTACACAATAACTATCAAACTACATCTGTGGTTTTTTTTTGACGATGGCCATGGTTAGGAAAAGAAGAAGAACTACATCTGTCATCGAGAAAATAAAGAATTCAAACAACTATAATATAGTTATAGTGAAGCTATATATCCCTCAACTCCTTAAAATGCATTGTCCGTTTTGTAAAAAGTGGATGGAACGGCAGAAAAAAAATAATAACTGTCCAGATTGTATTAAATTATTATTAAGATGCGACGAATGCTACAACATAATCGCTGTTACCTTCAAATTTTGTACCAAGTGTGGTAAGAATGTAGAACGAATAATACGCGTGAACAGGGCAAAAGTACAAAAAAATATATTAAAGCAAAAGCTGCTATCTAAACCAAAACACGTTTCTACAATGCCATCTTCATCATCTGAGGAGACATTATTTGAATTAAATTTATCGGCCGAAGACATACAGGACATTCAAGTTATTGAAGACAGCCAAAAGCCAAACATCAAGAATGTTCTGGTAGATATTGATGTTATTGAAGACAGACTTGATAATGTTCTGATCGAATCAGATTTGTCCGAGTCGCCTAGTACTTCCACCATATTATCATGTCCTGCCGAGCCAAGGGGTTCCCAAGTAGATGGAGCCAAGTTGATGGAAATAAAGAGTTACTAATACACGTTGACATTAAAGACCCAAATGCACATATTACATATATACATATTAAGTCATTTATTTATATTTATACACTTCGTATACAAAAATTTAAAATTTTCTTCGATGTGCTCGTTTCTGGACTGTGAACATGATAAACAAATCTTTGCTTAAATTAAATACAACACAGTTATGATCATATACAGTTAATTAATATAGTGCTTTCTGGTAGACAATATTTTTAGTTTTTTTTTGCGGTGCGTAAATAAATGAGGATGTTGCTTTTCCGACACGCGAACACGCAACGTATAATTGTCCATGTGCGAAACGGGGAAACTCTAAGTTTATTCCGCAAACTTGCAACGATTGGCCTTGCGATTTATTTATGGTCATCGCAAACGCCAGACGCACGGGAAATTGCAACCTCTTAAAATCAAATGGCAAATCCGTTGGAATCATAGGTATTCGTAGGATTAAGACATCCTCTCCTTTGTATTTTCCTTTGATTATTTTAGCTTCGATGATGTTATTCATGAGTTTCTTCACAACCAATCTCGTTCCATTGCAAAGTCGAGGTTGATTAATATTACGCAGCATGATGACAACTGACCCTACTTTTAATTTCAAATTATATGGTGGTAGTCCAGGCAAGTCCAATGAATTTAAAAATTCTTTAGGAGAGTTGACTACTTCATCCTGGTTTGTGGCCGTGTCAACTGATTTGTACGTAAACAACTCTGCTGCTCTCCTGGAAGGAAATTCTGAATGGTAGCATTGAGATCATCGACATCTTTGTTTTTTGCTGCCAATATTGCTCGTTCACTTAGCCCATCGTGGTTATTATATTGTTGTTTAATGTCCGGAAAAAACACGCTGAATAAGCTCCTTTTTCGATTCTGTGAAGTGACAGAAATCTGTGGGAAAAGTCATTAATCCGGTCGAGCTGTCAACTGCGACCTTACCATTGCCAATATCCAGCAACTGCTTCGAAAACACAGTCGCAGTTTGATCTTGTTGCAAAAACACTCGCATGTTAGTAGTTAATTGTAGTGTCTTTACGTGCCGCCACAAATTTGATGATTTTAGACATGCGTTTATTTCGTCAGCAACAGTCGATCGAGGAATTACTGGAAGAGTCTGACGAAAATCACCTGACAACAGTATCATAGCTCCACCAAAATGTTTTGGTTATCACGTAAATCTTTTAACGTCCTATCTAGTGCCTCCAGCGACCTCTTGTGGGCCATTGTGCATTCGTCCCAAATTATCAATTTGCATACTTGGAGAGTCTTCGCCATAGCGCTATTTTTGGCAATGTTGCAAACTGGCGTTTCGTTGATATGCATGTTTAATGGTAATTTTAAGGCTGAATGTGCAGTTCGTCCGCCTTCTAATAAAGTTGCTGCTATTCCAGATGAAGCCAACGCTAGGGCTACCTCATTTTGCGATCGGATCTTTGCTAATAGCAATGAAATTAGGAACGTTTTCCCAGTACCCCCAGGAGAATCAAGAAAGTAAATCCCCAGACCCACTGTTTACAGCTTGTGTTAAACGATCGTACGCAATCCTTTGTTCTTCGTTCAATTGCGGAACAGTTGTGCGAACTGCTTCGGTCATAGCTTGAGTATCGTACTGGAGTTCTCTTTGCAACTCATGGTTTAATGCATCTTGCATAGCACGATTGGGTGCTGTCAGGCCCAAACACGACAATACTTTATTTGCCATCAACAAACACATATCTTCTATTATGATCAATGTGTCATTGTAAATCTCTGCCGTAATTTCCAATGTAGGATTCAAAGTTTCACAACGCACGCGATGCAACACATCCTCAGACATGTCATCCCTATATTTCATCCACAAATCATTCGGATTTGAGGGGAAACATGTCGATATTATAATCGCAAACAGTGTGCGAATTTGATGCGGCGATGAAGATATCACGGAATCCTTGAGCGTATCATCCCAATGCGAATCGTTTTCAAGCAACCGTAATAATTGACACGCCTCACGGTAAGTCGCACACAGATGTCCATCAACTGTTCGCAATTGTTGAAAAGATGTCGGACCAGGAACATTCACCAATAACAATCTAAGATAATAACATTCATCGTTATTAGGATGTACTGTATATATACGGCCTATAGCATCTGTGGCAAATACATTTTCATATCCTTCAAGTGGTGTTCCTTGTTTACGACGCTGAAAAGACTTTGATGATGCGTTCCATGTGTAGTAGCGCGGCATATCAGCATACAGCAAAGTGCGAGCGAATTGATCAGTTGCACAAATTGAGAAGAAACCTGTCAATGTGGTCACAGGTGGACGTGCCGCTCTATCCACAGCGTTGTTTGGGTTGAAATACACTCGTTGTCCATTTTCTAAATGAACTGCCAAATGCAATACAGTGGGATGTCTTTCATGAATTGCAAACGAAAATATGCGCCAAATAGCCTCATTGCTGCTTACATAGCGACCCATCTGATAGTGAGACACCTCATCATTTGTGTTTGTTACTGCGAACATGGCCATGTCGCTACCTTTGTTAACATATTTACATATGTACATACTTTATGGATTTCACAGAGTTACAAAATTCCACGTTGATGTGAGCTTCAAAAGTTTTGGACAATATGGGCGAGAACGGCACAATCCAACGATTGTCTACATGAAAATCTTGTCCTTTTATCTTGACATCTACAGATCGTCCACCGTCCTCAACTGATCGCCGACGATACAATGGGTAACCATCGATTCCCGAGATGGTTTCAGCAAGCAAGTTTCTCGGGTACCGTTTGGAGCACTTGCCGTCGATCATACAGGGTGAGCTGTTGTTGAAAACTCCGCAAGGTCCATGTATCATGTGTTTAGTTACTATCGTATGCAATTTTGGGTCAACCGTTTCATCAGGAATTTCGGCTGAAATAATGGAATCAATTTCTTCTGGCCTTATTTTGTCAACCAACCAGACTAATATATGAGCATGTGGCAAACCACGCTTTTGCCACTCAACAGAGTACATCCAACAACGTACTTGGCCATACACACGATGCTTTGTAATGAAATTCATTAAAGATTTTAATTTTTGCTTGTAAACTCTGGCTGTGATGTCATGCCTATCAAGTGGTGTTTGGTTGTGTAGCAGTTCTTTTTTATTTCAATCCATTGTGGGTTACAGGTGAATGTAATAAATAGGTCTGGACGGCCATACTTTCGAACATAAGACATCGCATCTTGAGCGTACTCGTGCATGTGGCGCGGGCTTCCGATGTAAGTGGCCGGTAAAATTGTCATTCTTCCTACATTATTTACATTGCCGTCAGCATTGATTGCATCGCGAAGATGAATGTACTCTTCAGATCGAAGCTGCTGTTGGTTAAGACGGATGTATGTCAATCTTTCAGTCTCAATTTTGACGTACATGTCCACTGCATACTGATGAAAGAGCCGTTGACACATCAAAATGTGATTTACTTCACCTTCACGGATCATGAGTCTGTATGCATAATAATTCATGGCACTGACTTTTTTGTGTGTATCAGCACCTGGAAGTACATATGATAAAAAAAATACATTTATATATTGAACATATAAAATATTTTATTTTGTATAATCTAATTACCTGTTGTTGGATTAACCATTTTGATATTAAAATGGTACCCATCTTCTCCCTGCCAGAAAATTAATGGGTATTGTAAAGCATCATAAGCTCTATGCGTTTCATATACACGTTTCAATTCATTGTTCCGGCGATGAAGTACAATATCTCTTGATTGCAAATTCTCTCCAACAACGACAATAGCCACTTCATCTATTGTCGGTGAATTAAACCTCCTTGCATGCTCTCCAGCAGGTGTTTTGTCGGCTCTTATTACAATATTATGGCTGTCTGATGGCATCCGATCCAGTGCCATTTTGAACATCTTCACTAATTCATTATTCTCGTGAAGAAATGTTTGCAGTTGTTGGACAATGATTCGCTTGACGGTTGGATTATGACCACAACGTGTATCAACTTCCACATCTTGATTGCCCATAAAATAAATTTGCAAAAATTTATGATCTGCATCTGGCACTGGCAGCATTGCCCCCAGTAGGTGATGAATTTGTCCTTGTATCTGTAATTGTTTAAGAACTGGTTAAATTAATTGTGATACAAATACAAATTAGAATTTCACTAAAACAATTATGGTATACTACCTTGAAAGTAGGCATGAACCCGTCTTGTACTATATGCGTTGCACCAAACGATGTCATTTGGAAGCAATTATTATATTTTTGGATGTTAGCCAAGAAGTGTTTAGACTCACTTTCCATCCCATTAACTAATGAGTGTAACGGTTCAGGTGGTGGAACCAATTGAGGCAATTGTACATTGCCACCAGCACAACATAATCCTGCAGGTTCACTACTGTACTTTAATGCTTTACAATGTTGACAAATGATTGACATTTCTCCAATCGTCACAGATTTGTCGGCACTATAATCAAATTCCGGATCGTAGGAAAATGCTCCTCGTTCGAGGTTTACAGGAGCATTGCGTCTGCGGAATCGATTAAATTCGTTATCCCGTGCTCGCTGCTGTTGTGATCGATGTGCACGAACTCGTTCCATTCTCCCCTATCCACTTGATAGTTATTTACTCTTGAACGTAATTCTCCCATACTTGTACGACTGTTATCATTATCAGCATCTCGCTGGTCATTAGTGCGGTTGGAGCGTAAAGTAGCTCGTTGCACATTTACACGACTTCGACGACCTATGTCAGGTCGTTTTCTTTTCCTCGGCATTGTAAGCAGCGAGAAGAAAATCACTTTTAGCAGTATTTCAATATTTCTCCAATTAAATGTTTCTTTTTTTTAACATGAGATGACAAAACCAAGGATGTTAAAGTAGGAGCGCAGCAAAAAGTCTCTCTCTATATGGACAAAACAATGTAACGTTCGGATACACGTGCTTTTTACATGAGATGACAAAACAATGGAACGTTCGGATACACTTATTACTTTCTTATTTCTCCAATTAAATGTTTCTTTTTTAACATGAGATGACAAAACCAAGGATGTTAAAGTAGGAGCGCAGCAAAAAGTCTCTAAATTTATGGACAAAACAATGTAACGTTCGGATACACGTGCTTTTTACATGAGATGACAAAACAATGGAACGTTCGGATACACTTATTACAGGACATCTCGACAGGATAAAATTTATAGAATACTAACTGTTATTGCCATTGAGAAATCTGTATGTGGGCATTTGCTATCATGATATAATCATTTGCGCAAAAGCGTAGGGTAGGTAGGTTCGAGATGATGTAGCGTATGCTTTGAGCTCTTGAAAAATTTATTTTATCATTTGCGAAATGCCGTCGGGTAGGTAGCTGATGTAGGGCACGTTTTGAGCTCTTGAACTCCTTAAATCTTTTGTGTGGAACATAAAAAAGGATAAATATCCTTTTGTTTACAAATGTATTTTTGGAAAAAATAAGATAATAACAAAGGATAAAGATCCTTTTTTTACAAATGTATTTCTGGGAAAAATAAGAATTTATATTTTTGGACTACTATATAATAATTGTGGCATAACTTTTATATACCAATTAAAATAATAAATTTAAAATGAGAAATGATATTTTGATTTATGCTTGTATAAGTTTATTAAGTTTAAGACTTCACAACCCAATTTCCATAATATTTCTATAAATTAACAATATTAAACTAAATATTAAATGCTATTTTGAAAATGTACTTTATTTTTATAGTATAACACAACCGTCTTAACTCGCTCTTCTAATTTTCATATTACCGAAATTAAAATGCCGTCGGCATATGTGGAAATGGAATATGTTGCCTCTTCGAAATTTTCATATAAATGAAAACTGCGCTGTGAAACTGCTGAAGAGACAGCTTCTAGCTTACCATATATGGCAAACTATGTGGTATTCTATATCTAGTAAGCAATGAGCAATGTTTAGTCTGCACAGGCAGAGATGCCCCGTTATTATAATAAAAGTATTTTTGACAGTTAGTAACACTGTAACGTTGGCACCATCAAACATGTCAACACATTAATTATGTTTATATGTTTTGAAATTGAAATTTAAATACACGATGTTATGAGCAAAGTTGATATTATGTTGTCGATTCAAAAATCTTGTTTTGATGCGTTCTTCAATTCGAGTGGAACTGAGAGTACAAATACCGTCAAATGTTTGTCAGCAAGTAAGTGGTGAACTTTTATATGGGAAAATGGAATTGTCGTTTTACTCTATCTTACTCTTAATTTTTCCTTATTTGCTCACCGTTTAGACCTACCCTGGACCACGACAAACATTTTAAAACCAAAGTCAGCTCAATCGGCCCAGCCGTTCTCGAGTTTTAATCAGACTAACGAACAACAATTCATTTTTATTTATATACATAGATAGATTATTTATATAGATAGAAGATAGATAAGAGGTTTCCCATGCTTATCTTTAATTTTAAAATCTTGCAAAACAGCGGTTCCCAATGCTGATGCTACTCTGTCAGGTACACCAAATCTGTCACATACAAAGGCAAAGTTAAAACAATCGTATCTCTCTGTGTATTGTGAACTTGTGCTTCTATCCATATCTTCTTGAACCGGTAGCGGTGCGTATGTTGAATCATCGGGATCTTGGTATGTTGGCATTGATGACATAGACGTTGCTCCTTGCTCTTCAGTTTCCATCATAAATGCATTCATTGTTAGTCTTCTCTGATTATGTTGATCGTGCATAAACCCTTTGAGGCGTTCGGGAACCCAGCCGCATGCACATGGAGCTGCCTTCAAATCGCATTTACATGTTCCAATGTAAAAAATTGTTTCCAGAGATTTTACATACTCTGTAAATTGTTGGGTGTTGGTTCTTCTCTTGATTTGCTCTTGATACTTGTCAAGCAATTTATTCAATTTATTACATACACTTTTTTCCAGCATTATTTCCATACCAAGTTTTTCCCAAATTCCAATCAACTTATCTTGTACTTGAATAGTGAATGATTTATGGGAAAACTTTTTTGTTCTGTTTTAGCACGTTCGTTTAAGTAAAAATAATATCTCAAGATATCCAGATGGGTTGGTAAATTAAGATCAGTCAAATCAGTAGACACACCAAAAACAATAACATCATGCTTGGGTATATGACTCATTGGGTTTTCGATAGTTGTTGATGTAGTTGCTTCATCTTGCGGTGTAGAGGATGGTGGATTCATTGTAAACTTTTTGATTTGGAATGGTCATATCACTTATTATTTTTTTTGAAATAGCATAGTGGTTATTGCTTTAGTCCTCCTCTCTTTCAGAGGTAATAAGAATGAAATGGTAATTTCAATTCTCTTTCAAAATTTGCCTCTACCCAAAAGTTCGACCCAAATTGGGGGACATCAGAATTCGTTTCAGAGGTATGGTTCCTTCGGCAAAGTTTCTTATTTTGATCCCTAGAATATGATTTTCATAGAGCAATGGGCGATTTTTTCGCCTCCCCACAAATCGACCCGGCCTAATGCATATGTATGTACAAAGCGCAGTGATCTCTAAAACGAGCGCTCATTAACACATAATAAATAAAATATCCACCTATTGGTATACCCTATAGGACATTTGGACATAAAATATATATAAAAGAAATATACACAGAAAAATAAAATATATAAAATATTTGCGGTCATTAATAAATAATTGGATCAAATTTAATCGATTAATTATTTATTTGGCTGGGATTTAGAATAGCATCCCCGGATTTCGGGAATAAAATGGGTATCACTGGAAAGGTGACGTTCTCCAGATCAGGAATATATATATATATATATATAGTTGCCGCTGACTTATAGTTTTAAAGATATTTGCATTTAAAGTTGAAAAATTGACAGCTTTTACATTGATAATTTGTATATTGTGAGTAACTTTTTAACTTATATTATGCACTTTTAACGTACTAGCACTTCACTCTAACGTTTCTGCATATTAATTTTTTTAATATTTGTTGTAAATAAGCTTTATTTTAATTATTTTATTTTAGTTACAATTCTCTGCATTTGCATAATAAGAAAAGGGTTGCCATGGTTATTTTTTTTGAAGCGCGGCGCGGAAGTATATTTTCACATCCTCATTCTGCGGCACTTTGCGAAACTTCAGCATCGTCATCAGCAATTTCCATGTCATTGATTTGAATTTCTTCTTCATCTTCTGAGTCAAAGTCATAGGGAGCGTCATCGTCGCAAATTTCATCAAATAAAGATTGTATATATGATTCTCGCTATTCCTCAGTTAGCCTGCATAATAAAAAAAATTAGTATATGTTTACATTGTTGCTTATTTTACATTTTTTACCTTCTATATGCTGCACTTGATAAACATTCGTTTCTTCTTGAAGTCATTTCGTATCCAGTTATTAATAGTTTCAGTTATATTTATTTTTACTTATATTTTCACTTCTTACACTTTTGAGCACCAAAACAATAATGAAAATGTCAACAGGCAGCATTTATAACAACACCTCGTGTGAAAACAACCCCTGCAGCTGCATATAAAATACAAAAACCAGTTATACCAGTGTATTTGCTACCTACGTACCCATACCTTGCGCGACCTTTTTGCACATATCTTTTGAACCAAGTAGAATATTTCAATGAAATAAAAACCAAAATGTGTATTCGTTGTTACTCTACAAGTATATTATTATAAATTATATTATTTTGTTTTGGATTTATCAGGACAACAACAAAAACAAAAATTCACTGTTGCATGTCCTGACTTTATTTGCCCATATCGCTGGAACCAGTAGGAATATTCGAATAAAACAAAAGACAAAATACTTGTTATATATTAAAATATACATTTCAAAAAAAAAAAAATCATAGAAATCGATTGAATGAGCACTAAAAAAACCGCAAAATAAGGTCCCGGGTACAAACGTATCCCGGGTGTGTGTTTACGTGGTATTTTCTGGGTGTGTGTTCTAGGGTTAAGCAACTATTTCCTATATATGATGGTGTGTTAGAAGAATACCTCCAATTAGATCACATGGAGGAAGTAAACGTAGGGTAGAAATTCGTCAACAGAAAATACTACTCCTTTTACCTGCCACATCACCACATCACGCAGTAATAAAGCCAGACAAAAAGCAACAAAGATAAGAGTTGTCTTTAATGCCTTGAAAGCCACTAGTTCGGGGAATTCCCCAAATGATATCTTATTTGCGGCATATCTAGCCATTCGAACACTCCACGAATTGGAAGACAACACAAAGTCAGAATTTCCTCTTGCAACTGAAGTCTTGAAAACTCAATCGTATGAAGACGATATTCTGTCTGGAAGTCACACTATTCCACAAGCATAAGACGCCTTATCACAGGTAATAAAAGCCCTCAAATCTGCAGGGTTTCCATTAAAAAAGATTATGACAAATCATCCAAATATACTCAGAAATATTCCAAACGAAAATTTGTTGGACACTAATTTCCTTGTATTCGAAAAGGAAAGTACAACAAAAACCCTTGGCATCCAATGGAATGCGATATCGGACCAGTTCTCATACACGACTGAATCCATATCCGCATTATCAGCCGTAACAAAAAGACAGATTTTATCCTCGGTGGCAAAACTTTTCGACCCCGGAGGATGGCTTTCGCCAATTATGATACAAGCAAAAATTTTAATACAAGAACTATGGCTACATGGAACCGACTGAGACGAAGAAGTGAAACCTCTTCGCATAGAAAAATGGTCCCAGTTCGCAAACAATCTGAATGACATTTCTCAGATACAGATTCCACGATAGGTAAACTACTCTCCCGAACACAAAGTTGATTTACATGGTTTCTGTGACGCCTCTGAAACGCCACGCCACAAGCCACTTATTAGTAGCAAAAGCAAAGGTGGCTCCTTTAAAAACGCTATTTCTACCACGACTCGAGCTATGTGGCGCACTGTTACTTTCCAAACTATTAGCTATGTTGAAAATGCATTTAAACATGACCAAATGCAAACTGTATATGCGGCCCGATTACGAAATGGTTGACAGAATGCCGCAAAAGGTCGAAAACTCGCTACCTTTCACACATTATTGGATGATACCGATATCCTTGAACGATTTTCATAGTTTCCAAGAGCTCTCAGAGTAGTTGCTTATATGTTCAAATTTATAGAGCAACTCAAAAGCAAAAGCAACGGATCACGTAATTTCCCGTGCAACACAGTGACACACCTAGAGTTACGAAAAGCAAAGGTCGCACCAATCGCATATACGCAAGCGCGCTACTTCAGCCGCGATATATCACTACCAAGGGAATCGAAGCCGATTGATAAAAAAAGCTCACTCTTAGTTCTAAACCCATTTCTGGACACGAAAGGTCTGCTTCGTGCCAATGGTCGGCTCAGCCTAACATACAACGAACGCCACCCCATAATAATTCCAGAAAGGTCACCATTTGCAACACTATTCCTCAATTACATCCACATCTTAATGCTACACGCCGAACATCGCCTCATGCAACATATGGTACGCCAGGAGTATTATATCCCTCGTCTAAAGCCGCAAATCAAGAAGTGCATCTTCACGTGCAAGATTTGCACTTTGCGCAAACAGAAGATGCGAACGCAGATTATGGCAGCACTTCCACCTGAACGCTGCAATTTCGCTCTGCTTTTCACCACAACAGGTGTTGACTTTGCTGGGCCTTTCCAGGTAAAGGCGTCCATGTTAAGGTCTCCCACTCTCATGAAAGGCTATGTGGCTGTCTTTGTATGTTTCACGGCAAAGGTTGTATACCTTGAGCTGTGTAGTAATCTGCTACCCATCAAAAATCATGAGCGATAATGGCAAAACATTCATTGGAGCTCAACGAGCCACAGAAAAGCAGTTTGTGGATTTCCTAAAACAGGTGTCACCCGACATCATACAAAAGTACGCCCCGCAAGGCATCAATTGGCAATTTATACCCCCAAGCGTTTCTCATATGGGTGGTTTATGGGAATCAGCTGTAAAAAGCTTCAAATCCCATTTCAAACGGGTAGCTGGAAATTACAAATTCAATTACGAAGAGTTCACGACGGTATTAAAACGAATTGAAGCCATTCTCAATTCACGGCCACTCACAGTTCTCTCGCAAGACCCCTCAGATTTCACCGCCTTAGCTCCAGGGTATTTTCTAAAAGGAGCACCCATTCTGGCCATTCCTGAGCCAGCCGTGGAGTCGCTATCCCTATTAAATCGATGGGAAGGAATTAAAATTCTCCATCATGATTTCAGCTGCCGATGGAAGGACGAGTACATAAAGGATCTCCACAAAAGATACCGTAACCAGACCGCTCGTAGAGCTTTTTACCAACCACCGACGATCGCGAATCCGAAAACCGAAAAAACCAAACCGATATTATCGCGATATAATAAAATCATTAAATTTAACAATAAAACGAGAAATACGCCCATAACAACCATTCGAATTAACACGCCGTATCAAATAAACAAGAACATTAACAAAAAATTGTCGATACGGCGACACGTTCATGCCACATATCGTGGCACATGTTGATCGTCTGCTTATCTGATAGAAATTTATAATCAACAATCTGCTCTATACAGATTACCATGGATGTAGATACGCCCCGAACGGTAGTTGCAACACCACCGGCCGCTGCACCGGCAACCACGCCGGCATCTGTATCTGCAACCGCGCCTGCAGCGGTACTTGCACCCGCACCTCGTGGTGGCACCCGACCACATCACGGACTTCGGAGGCGCCCCATCTGTCGACGCCCACATCGTCTGCACCATTGTGGCATATTTAGGGGTTTTTTGGTCTTTTTGTTTTTTTTTTTTGTTTTGTGTCGGAGGGGGAATCGTCCAAAAGATACTGCCTTAGACAGGCAGCATGCACGATGCATATTGCCCGCTGAAGATACACCTCTTTCGGGATCACGCCCAATTAGTATTATCTAACTTTACTGGACTTGCGTAGCAGTACGCCTACGTACTAAACCCTTAACTCCGGCTGCGTTAGCTTGTATTTGGACCTGCGGGACCACCGTTAGGTATTACTTCGCAGGACCAAGCTGGGCAAGAATGTCTCTTCAGAAACTCCTTTCGTGGTTATTCAGCTGGTCTCAAGCTTCTTCGCTGTCGTTCTCTTATCCTGAGTTCATGGATCGATATTGCGGCCCACTCTTTCATTTTCGCCCATACCAACTTTGATTGCAGCATGTGGCTTATAATGTTGTCAGGCGTCATCCTTTGGCTTATTATTTCTTCGATGGTGGTTCTCTCCATTACTTATCTCGAACAAAAGAAGACGATATGCTCGGCGTTTTTGTTGGCACTGCTGCAGGATGAACATTTTGTGTCATCGTCGTGGCCGAATCTGTACAGGTATTCCCTGAAACAGCCATGGCCTGTCAAGAATTGCGTCAAATAAAAGTATGTCTCCCCATGTTGTCTCTCAATCCAAGATGATACGTTTTTAATGAAGCTGTGCGTCCATCTTCCTTTTTCTGCCGCGTTCCATTGTCTTTGCCACTCTTCGAGGCTAACCTGTCTCTCCTTTTTCGCTCGTCAGCTGTTAGACGCCTATTCATAACTTTAGATTATAGGTATGCTCTACGTAACTCTGAGGCCATTAGGTCCGGAGGCATAAGACCAGATATGATACTGGCCGCTTCATGTGAGACCGTTCTGAATGCACAGGCCACTCTGATGGCGCATAGCCTGGTCACTGCCTTTGCCTTATTGGCATTTGTTTTTTGGCGCAGTGCTTTTCCCCATATAGGGGCCGCATACATCAGTGTTGACTGACTTACTTTAGCTAGTAGGGCTCTCCTACTTTGACTAGGGCCACCAGTGTTAGCCATTATTCTTGACAGGGCCGCTGTAACAGCCGCTGCCTTGCTACAGGCTTTTTCAATATGCGCTTTGAAATTCAATCTCGTGTCAATCATAACGCCAAGGTATCTCAGGGAGATTTGCGTTGTGATGTTGTATCCATCGATATTTAAGGTGACCGTTTCTAATTTTTTCCTGCTCGTGATAAGCACCGATTCCGTCTTTTCTCCAGCCGGCTGCAACTTAGTTTCAGTGAGCCAGTCCTTAATTTTTGCTGTGGTTGCATTACAGAAGTTTTGAATTTGAGAGAGCTCTTTCGCAACTATCGTCACAGCAATGTCGTCCGCATAGCCAATTATTTGTGTCTCTTTTGACAGCGGTAGGCGTAGCACCCCGTCGTATAGCACATTCCAAAGTAACGGACGCAATACGGAGCCCTGCGGTACTCCACCTGTCACCACGTAGCTTTTTGGGCCGGCATCGGTGTCGTACAGCAGCAGTCTATCAGACAGATAGCTACTGATTATCCTTAGTAGATATCCCGGAGTGTTTCTTGCCTCTAAAGCCCTAATTATATGTGGCCAGGATGCAGAGTTAAAAGCATTTTTGACGTCAAGTGTGACAACTGCGCAATATTTTTTATCGCCATGCATCCACCTGGTTCCCCCTATGGCCTTGGCCGCGATGTCCGACAATTTTCCGACTGCGTTCATGGTGGATCGATGTCTTCGGAAACCAAATTGGTTTTCAGACAAGCCAGGCAGCTCTCCTTCTAGGTGTTGTTCCAGACGTTTACAGATTAACTTCTCCAATATTTTGGCCATCGTGTCGATCATACAAAGTGGTCTATACGCACTCGGCTCGCCCGCCGGTTTGTTTTGTTTCTGGAGGAGAACCAGGCGCTGTTTCTTCCATACTCTTGGGAAAACACCTTCGTTTAGACACCTAGAAAAAATTTCCGCAAAGGCCTTCTTGTTGTGTTTAACAGCAATCTTAAGCGCCTTGTTTGGGATGCCATCAAGTCCTGGCGCCTTTGTAATGCCGAATCTTTCCGCCACTTCTACTACCTCCTCCTCGTCGATTGGTAAAATTTCGACCACTGATGGTATTCTCCTGCTCGTATGCTGCTCTTGCGATGGGAAGAGCGTTTTCAACACTTTCTCTAGCAGTGTAGCACAGGTTGGTGCCTGGTTTTTACCCCCCCCCACGGATTTTCATCTACCTTCTCACATAGTTCTTTGAAGCTTAAGGTCTTACTTCTTTTAATAACCTTTTTAAACTCATTCCGCTTTCTTTTAAAATATTCTCGCAGTCTCGTTTGTTCTGGCGTACCCAAGCTTCTTTGGGAGAGGCGTCTCGCTCTATGACATTCGCTTCTTAGTGCGCTAATCTCCTCGTTCCACCAGTATGCGGACCTTCGGGGCACGTTTTGCCTTTTTCTACACATGGCCGCGTCGCAGGCTTTACTTATGTGACTTACCAGCATTTCAGCTTGTCGGTCTAAGTCGGTTGAGCTACCCATTTTTTCATCCAGCATGAGGTCGAAGATGTTCTCATCTATCGTTCCACCTTTCATCCTTTTTTCCGTGGCTTTTTTAGACTGCCTTGGTTTCGCGGCTTCTTGCCGATTTCAAGCATAATGGCAAGATGACCGTTATGTGTGTAGAAGTTGCACACTTTCCAATGTGCAGATCGAGCCAGTGAGTTGCTGGCGAACGTAATGTCTATAATTGATCCCCGGCCATTCTTCTCGAAGGTATTTCGCCTATTTTTGCTCGCGTATAGTATGATTTAGGGGGTATGCGACCCTTGCAACGGCAGCAAGTTGCCCAGACACACGGGTATTGCCCACCTTGTCGATCCAGGGATCTGAGCAACGTTGTGGCAGCGCTGCAACAGCTGCAGCGTCGTCTAGGCTAAACAGCCGCCAAGGGGAGCCGGGATGGCCCCCCCTTAATATAACACCACACACATTATACACACCACCTCTTCACCCCACACTACACAAACCATACTCAACACATCGGCATCATGGACACCATCTTTTCATTCCACACTACACACCCCATACTCAACACATCGGCACCATGCACACCGCATCATCATCGACAACAAAAACAATCAACAAAAGGGACTGGCGGACGGCGCCCACTTCTCTTTATTTTACGATCCGTGCGCATATACGTACTAACAGTCAGCTACTAGCTTGTATCCTGTTCTTAATTTTTTATTCTGTTTTCATCAAAGTCGTCGCTAAAGCAACGGGTGAGTGCCGCGGGTTTTATAACATTTTTTACAACGACATTGACATAGTTCAGCGAATTAAAAGACAGCGGCTACGCGGCTAGATCATGTTGTTCGAATGGACGAAAACACTCCAGCTCAAAAAGTATTCGACGCTGGGGAAGCAGAGTAAGGACCTGGCTTCGCTTGAACTATCCAAGTGGCGCCACGTAGCGAAAAGATGAAAGACTGGTGCGCTGTTGTTAACTCGGCTTTAATCGCCTTTGAATGGTTGATGGGGCATTTTTAAGACCGAATGGCATTCTAACGTATTCGTAATGGCTAAAAGCGCGTTTCTTTCGATCTTCTTCTCTTACTAAGATTTGGTGGAATCCTTTTGCGAGATCGAGTGTCGTAAATTATACAGCTCTTCCTAATTTATCTAATATATTATTATATATTTGTAATTGGGAATTTGTCGTCGATTGTATTGTCATTTAATTTTCTGTAATCTATCACAATCCGCCATTTCTTTGTTTGGGAGTTATCTGATTTTTTTGGTACTATCCATAAAGGGCTATTGAAAGGAGAATTGCTGTTTCTTATGATTCCATGTCTTAACATTTCCTGAATTTGTTTAGTTATCTCTTCTTCATGTACCTGTGGGTATCTGTAAATTTTTGTGTTTAAATGAGTTAAGCATCCACCCACTCTACCCGGGATAAAATCGCACACAACACACCTCACCACACTTGCACATCAACCCACTCAACATAAAGGATGGCCGCTGAGCAGATTCAACGCTTTCGATGAGAATACCAACGCAGAACACACGCACCGGCTGGCGCCTTTTTCGGAATTTTATACACGCCGCCCGCTTTTCGAATTCATTTATATTAACAACACAAGTTATAACATCAGAATGTATAATTTCGTCAAATTCTTAAAATACGAATAAAATTCATTTTTATTTAAGAGCATGTGCTCTACAGAAATTTTGTACTCTTTTAAATAGAATAGATGTTTGAAAAGGGCGTACTTCACTTTTGTCTTTGACACACTTACCACTTTCACTTATCGATTAGTTATCGATTGTTGGCGGTCGGCTTATCTCATTTAGCCATCCCTGCCCCCCTAGGCGAATATTCAGCCTAGCAATCTCTGCAATTGCTGGAGAGTTGCCACTACGTTACTGAGTCCAGTAGCGGGGCGATGCTGTGGCGCTTTTGGACGACGCCGTGTTGGTGCAACGTGGTGCGGACGCCATTGATGGGGCTCAGGCCGGGCTGGAGTGGTTCGGCGTCCCACCGTCCGGTTTCCTTGCGTTGCTCTACTCGTGCTTGAGGCAGCTGGCCGACCTACATCGCGTCGTGGGGTCCTGTGCAGCAGCCTGTGATGTGGTCTCCCACACGTGTGGCATAAATCGGCAGAAACACAATCCTGCGTCACATGCGTGTGCGACAGGAAGTTGAGGCAGTGCTCATGTGCCTGGGCAAAGAGTACGTGCCACATTAGTTGC
>NW_024395977.1:24366307-24404579 GCF_016617805.1 Bactrocera tryoni
ACTAACGAAGTTACAGCAATTTGAATAACGGTACCTCTAATTTAGGTTTGCGCGCCTTCCAGCTACCTGCACTGAGTGTACAAAACTTTGAATCGATTTTCCCAAATATGTCTTTTTTAAAGTCGGTGACCAGTCTACAGAAAAAACTACTACATCGATCGTTTTGAAATTTTGTACAATGATTCTACATATATAGCTCTCAAATGACGTCGAGTTTTTCCAAAAATTTTAATTTCTAAGAATTTTACAATAACAAATAGGTCGATTTTTTCGTCCAAAATCGGCATTTTGGCTTGAAAATGGAAATCGGAAATCAAAATGCCTAAATTGTAAGCAAAAATGTATACTTTATGGAAAGGGCAGTACGTGCGCAACATTCAGACACAGCATTGATTGAAGATATTGTTACAAATGCTGATGCAAGAGCGAATGATATCAGTGTTGAGATTTATGATACGCAGTCAAATAAAATTGTTGACTCTGTTGAAGTAGGTTCCGATGATTCACAGTCAGAGGGAAGTAACGATGATTTTGAATCAGCACAAGAAGAGTTAGTTGCAGCGAAAAGGTTGCCAGGCAGGCCAAAGTTTATTCGTACTGGAAACAATGGTTTAACGCGATGAAAGACGAATATGATGCGCTGCTCAAGAATAAATAATTGGAGCTCATAGAACTGCCTAAAGGGCAAAAGGTTGTGAGAAATAAATAGGCATTCTCTATTAAGAGGGATAAAGAAGGCAATATTCAGCGTTTTAAAGCTAGGCTGGTAGCGAAAGGGCGTTCGCAAATTTATGGCGTTAATTATACAGAAACATTCTCTCCTGTTGTTCGCTATAGTACCATTAGGTTGATATTTGCTATTGCAGCAGAATACGGATTACATTTACACCAAATGGATGTCTCTACTGCTTATCTGAATAGCAAATTGAATGATGAAATTTTCATGTATCAACCAGAAATGTTTGTAGACCAGCGTTACCCAAACCACTGTTTAAAGTTAAAGAAAGCTATTTACGGGCTTAAACAGTCAGGTCGGCAGTGGAATATGAAATTAAATTCCATATTAAAAGAAATTGGCTTCAAGCAATGTGAAAGTGAGCCATGTGTATACATTAACCATCATAAAGACCAAATTAACATAATCGCAGTATATGTGGATGATCTGTTAATTGCCTGTTCCGATATCAGTTACATGCAGCATTTTAAGCGTTTGATTGCGGAAAAGGTGAAAGTAGTAGACAAGGGCTAAGTTCAACTTTTTTTAAGCATGGAGATCGAAAGGGATGGCGAAACTGGGGCAATCACTATATGCCAAAAAAGGGCACATTAAAAGATTACTACCCAAACAAGGCATGGAAGAATGTAGACCCATCTCCATCCCACTAGACCCTGGACATAAGGTTAGTTGCGAGGACAAAGCGTGCAAAATGGCTGACCAGTCACAATACCAATCAATTATCGGTTCGCTTATGTATATATATGTATTATGTACATGCGGAGCATTTAGCAGCGGCGAAGCGTATATTAAGGTACTCATGTTCAACGCAAGACAAAAAACTGAAATACTCTAGGACCGGTAAACCAATCGAATGTTTTGTGGACGCAGATTGGGGCGGCGACGTAGGTGATCGCAAGTCGTATACAGGATATGCCATCATCATGGCAGGTGGAGTTTTTTCGTATGAATCTAAAAAGCAATCAACAGTAGCCCTCAGTAGCACCGAGACCGAGTATATGACTTTGACATGTGTTGTTAAAGAAGCCGTTAATTTAAAGCAGTTACTTCGAGAGTTATTTATACCGTATCATGAAGCGATGATCGTGAATTGTGATAACTTGAGTGCGATGAACTTGGTAAAAAATCCCGTCTATCATTCACTCAGCAAACACATCGATATCAGATATCACTATATCAGAGACATCTATCGAGCAGCGAAATTGAACTGAAATACTGTAGCAGCAGTAATATGATTGCTGATATTCTTACTAAGAATTTAGCAAGATCAACTCATGAGAAACTTACTGAATTATTGGGGTTGAAATAAATATCACAGATCAGGGGCGAACGCAGGGGGGGGGGGGGTTTTGGGGTGTTAAAACCCCCCCCAAAGTAATTGAATTTTTAAATAGTAGAATTTCATTCTACATAGTCATTTGAAAAATTGTAATTTGTTGTTTTCAAAGCAATCTTTCTGCCGACGATGATACAATTGTATCTTTTTTGATACTTTTTTTTCTAAATTTTGTGATTTGATACTTTTTTGTTCACAAACGGCCTATTTTGACACTTTTCTGCTGATAGAATTTAATTTTTTGAAAATATGAAAATGTTAAACTAAAAACAAACCTATTGTATCTGGATAGTATTAAAAAGTTGTGGGAATGTAGGCCAATTAAAAAACCCAGAAAAATATAAACTGGACAGAGACATTTTTTTAATTTGCTTCAAAGTAATGAGTTATGAGTAATGAGATGATGCCTTATAACTCTGTGGCTGCTGAACTGGATTTTTTTTAGATTTAAGGGGAATTGTGATTCGAAAATGGACTTCTTTTGAAAATTAGTTCTGAACTGAAAAGTCACCAATAAGGTTTCTATTATTTTTTTTAGAGTTTATTGTTAATCATAATACAGGAAAAATAAAAACTCATTTATTATGACTTTCAGTTTTCGTTCCATGAGCAAACTGTTGTGAAATAAATTTAAATTAAAAAAAATTATGGTATTTGCAAAAGAATACTTGAGTGTCTTAACTAAAATGTCTATATTTTTAATAAAAAAAACCAGAAAAAACTGGTCTGAATTAGATACACAACTTTACTTATTATTTGTTTTTCAAATGAAAATTTTTAAAACAACGGTTGTGCTTTTGATACTTTTTGATTTTTTTTGCTTGGCAACATATACTTAATTTTTCTAGCTCGCGGCAACACTTGTCACTAATGATTAGAGCGTGAATGAGAATAGAATAAATGAATTATGTGCGTACGTGCGTACTAAAAGCCAATTTTTGCATTATCAAAACACATAAGCCTATGTTTGCAGCAAATAGACTGTGATTTGAGCAGCTGCGTTGCTTATGCAAATAATTTGTATGCTGAAATTAGTGAAATGCGTAAGGATTCTGAACAATCGTTTAAACTAATTTTGAATCAGTTAAAACAATAGCCGCAGAATTAGATTTAGAAATCAAAAATTCCGCGTTTGGCGAAACGGCAAACTAATCGCGACAATTATGAAGGCGAACCGGAAGAATATTACCGCAGATCAATTTATATACCGTTTTTAGATAATTTTTGGACCAAATCAATGAACGATTTTTAAAACATCGAGAGCTGCTTTCCAAAATTGAAAACATTTTGCCAAATAAATGCATAAATCTTGACGTTATTGAGATGCAGGAGACTGTTCGTGTTTTAGAAAGCAATGGTCCGCTGATGTAGAAGATCGCGCTGAATTTAGAATGTGGAAAAGGTTAAAAATCTTTTCTTCAGATTATATTTTCTAACTAAAATTTTGAATATATTTTCAGGAACTGGTTAAATCAAACAAAGAGATCCAAAACTTTTTAGACGCGTTGAATTGTTGCGATGCAAAAATTTTCAAAACAGTACATCGTTTTTTAAAGATTGGAGCAACAATCCCTATATCTGTCGCTTTAAGTGAACGCTGAAAATAAACGAAGATTAGACTTCAATTTGTGAATAAAATAATGAAACCTTGTCTTTTTACCTAAAACCCCCCCCAAATTTTTTTCCTGCGTTCGCCACTGTCACAGATTAATGTTGCACGAATATGCTCATTGAGGAGGCGTGTTGGAAGGCAACCCTGTCAACTCACATATTCATGCAGCCCTGCGTTTTTCATTTTTACTTTGAATGTACTTTTTCTAACTCACTTGCGTTTTGACTTTGAACCAACAAACTTCATTTTTGTACTCTAATATTAAAAGCAATATTATAGAACCGTTTTATTTGAACCGGGAATATACCACAAGGTACGACCTTCCAACAAAAACCATTTTTTATGAGCAAATAAAGTAATAAATATTTGGGGTACTCACAACGTGTCAAAAAAGCATCGTTAAATCACAAAGTATACCAGTTTAAAAATGTTGTTGGATTGCATACTAAAATCAGTTTTCGTAAATACAACTCTGAACGCTATGTTTTCGAATTGTTATAACTTATAACTTTATGAGACTATGTGAAACCCCTAATTGTAAGAGACGGTGCTATAATAGTTTCCGGAAAACATATTGTGAATAATCATACAATAGAGGGAGTATATTTGATAATGTGTCAAATATGTTACTGACATATCGCCAATTAAGAAGCGGCCATCAACTATAACTTATGGCACGCTTTAAGTAGAATTAGACAGCACATCAATTAACACCTAAGCTCTGCACTTCTTAGAATGTAAGACGAAACTTTGTATCTAGGCTTAAGAAATGAATTGTATAAATAAAAGTGAAATAAAGACATTTGACTTTAGTTTGTGATCTTTAAAAAAACCGCGTTCGCGCAAAACATAATTTGCATTGCACACGAATTGCAGAATTTTCCACTTGGTGCAACGGCACAACAACAAACACACGCAGAAAATTAGTTGTAATGGCTGTAAAATATGTAAGACCAAAACCCATGTTTCTTTTCGTCTAATGACACGTAAAAATATATATGCAACCCTGTTTTAGCTGTCATTTTACATAAAGACATATTATGTCTTATTTTTTATATAAATATTTTCATTGCGATTTAAAGAATGTGATTGATGATTGGTAAGTTGAACTATACTTCAACTATACTATATTTCATAATAATGATTTTAACTAATTTAGGATGAATTTAACGATTACTTTGAATTTCCTTCAAGAAACAATTGTTGATTTGATGTTTCTTCGCAAAACCAGCGTTGCCATATTCGCATTTTATTGAAAAAATTTATTAAAAATTAGTACTACATTTCTTTAGAGCTGCATACTAGCACAATAAAATTCACAGCAGGAAATTTTCTTGACCATTTCCTAAGCGTTTTTTTATATAAAGTTTTAACATTTCTTGAGAGCTGTTCTTATATCACTAGAATCTGCCATGGGTGCTCTCGTGCCCTTGCATATTTCGGTATAGAATTTTTGCATTTTGTGTCATCGTGCACTCTTGTAAGAGCAGGAGAATCCCCCTATTGTAAATAACATTGCAAAATGACACTTGTGATACTTGATTCGGTTATTTGAAGAAATTGTGACATTGAATGGCTTCCAAGAAGGTGTGATTTAACACCATTACATTTGAGTTTATTTAACGATTAGTGTTTTCTTTTTTGAAAAGAAATCACATTCCTATTATTAGAAAACCAGGTACTTCGGAAAGGGGGTGTATTCATTGTGATTACAGTACTGAGGTAGTGTTGCCTTTGATGAGAAATCATCATGTTCTACCACGAAAATTGTGACAACCAGAGATAAAGAGATGCCCAACTCCCCTCTCGCTGGAAGTGAGAGAGCAATTGCTAAGCAATTGCTAAACGTCCTAAAACCTACTGAACTTTGACAGCTAATCGAGTTCAGTAGGTTTTGACGTTTATCAATTGGAAACGAGCGATGGCCAGATTGAAATCTTACCAAAAAATATGAAAACGGAGGATTTGTTGCATCGTTCAAGACCACTTAAAAAAAATGTAAAACAATGAAAATTAAATAAATTTGTGAAATTTAAAGGTATTTGATGAAACGTATTGTAATTTGAAGCATCATAGTATTATTTTCAATGGAAAATGATTAAAAACATTTAATGATTGAGAGGTAACAAGCTTAAATCCTTTTATTGGGTATTGAAGGGTCAAAAGTCAGTTGTTCTAATGTACATAGGTAGATAGGTAGGTAGGAGTGTTTCCTTGTTCCCTGCTACTCCGCAGCCACGGCAGATGTCGTTGTAGGGCAAGCCCATTTTGACGCATGTTCCCCAAATGGCCAGTGCCCTGTTGTGGTAGCTGTTATTCTGTAAATACTTTTTCTGACCTATTTAATAAGTCATTGGTTCTTTTCCTGTCATATGTTGGCTATAATTGTTTAGTTATGACGCATTTTGTAATGTTTTTCCACCTGTTGTTTGCAATTTGCTGAAATTGTCTATTGATCTCTCCTTTTATCTATCCTAGCGGGCTTGGTAATAGCTCCGCCTTGGATTCATTGAGGAAAGCTCCTGCCTTTGCCAACTGTCTGCTTTTTCGTTACCGAAAATGAACCTGTGGCCGGGAACCCCAGATCAAGTTTAGCTGAGCTTGTCTTTTTATTGAGCTTAGTGCTCTCTTGCAAAGTTGTGAACTGTACTGGAATTTGTCATGGGCGAAGACAAAGCCTGAGGGCCGCCTGGCTGTCCGTAAATATAGTTGCTTTATGTATATTCCTGTGGTTTTCTAATAGAACCTCGCAGGCTTTTTCTATGCCTAGTACTTCTGCTTGGAAGATGCTAGCCGAGTTCGGTAGACGTATAGAGAGAGATATGCTGGGTAGAGATCAGCGGAGAATACCCCCGTGCCTACACCGCAGTCCATTTTGGACCTGTCGGTATAGATTGAGGTGGTATCTTCCTCAACCATTGAAAACTCTTCTCCATTCTCGTCTACATGGTATCCTCACCTGGAAGTGTCTATTGAAATCCAGCTTTGGGAGAATGTAGTCTGATTTGTTAATAGTGAACTTGTTTAGAATTACACTATGTCCGTAGTTCTGCTGATTCCAACCTCCCACCTCTTTTTTATTCTTATCGCCGCAATAGCTGCTGTTTTGTGAATAAAAATGTCCATTGGTAGTTGATGCAGGATCACATTGAGCGCATCAGTCGGACATGACCTGATTGCACCCGTAACACCCGCACATGCTGCTCTTTGTATTCCATTTAATTTTCTAATATTGTATTGTTTGTTTAGCGCTGGCCATCATGCTACCAGAGCTCCATATGTAAGTATAGGTCTTATGACAGCCGTATAACATCCACATGATTATATCTTGGTTTAAGGCCCCAATTCTTGTTGACGATTTTCTTACAAGTACATATAGTAGGCCATGTATGCTTTGTTTATTCTTTTTTCTATATTTATTTTCCAGGACAGTTTGGTGTCAATCTCCATCCCCAAGTATTTAGCTGTGGGGATAGAGTTAGTGTTGTACCGTTTAGTACCGGAAGTTGAAACTGAGGTATTTTGGTTCTGCTAGTGAATAGCATCAATTCTGTTTTGTTCGGGTTACCAACATGCCTGAAACCAACAACACTATATCGTCTGCATACGCTACTGCTTTCATCCCTCCACCGTTTAGTTGGAGTAGTATTTCGTTCAGCGCTGCAACCCATAGAAGCGGAGAGAGGACCCCCCCTTGAGGCGTTCCTCTACTCACATAGCTTGTTTGTGTTGCAGCACCGTTTGAAGCTATAATCTTCCTATTCTCAAGCATCGATAGTATCCATCTGCACACAGTGTCGTCTATACCACCATGTGCCAGAGAATTAATTATCGCATTTACTTCTATGTTGTTGAAGGCGCCCTCTATGTCTAGAAATGCAGCCATGGTGTATTGTTTGTGATGTAGTGATTTTTCAATTACACTTATCACCTCGTGAAGGGCGGTTTCGGTTTGTATATATTTTCTAGCCTTAGAACCATTGGTTCTACCAGTTTTTGCAGCATTATGGGCATAATCCCGTCAGGACCTGCCGCTTTATATGGTGCAAAACTATTTATGGCGTATTTGATTTTTCATTTGTCTACTATTTGGCTTCGATAGTCAGCTGCGTTCAGCGGTGGTTCTGGTTGAACCCTTGTTGAAGGTGTTTGCTGACTCCCGGGGAAGTGCGTTGTGATTAGTACCTCCAGAGACTCTTTTGCCGAGGAGGTCCAATCACTTCCCTCCGCCCTAATGTAGGCAGTATTAAAATGATCTTTGGATAGCACTTTACTGAGCCTGGCGGCTTCTGTGCAACTTTCTATCGATGTGCAGAAAGATCGCCATGAGTCCTTTTTAGCTTTCCTGACTGCTTTTTTGTATTCTTTCATACTGTCTTTATATGGCTGCCAGATTTTGGTTCTAAAACTCTCATTGAAAGCCTTCCTTAGTTGTGTTCTCAAATTCTTAAGTTCACTGTTCCACCAAGGAAGAGACTTTCTCTTTTTCAAAACTGTTAGCGGAGTAGATTTATTAAAAGTTGTGGTTAGGATTTTCGACAATCTGACGTCGATCTCCACCCATCTCTCCTGCATTGTGCTCGGAGAGGAGGAATTTCCGTCTATGATGGCCACCTGCAGGCTATCTCTGGCAACATCGCAGAAATGCCTTGCCGTTGTTGTGCTGCTGTGTTCACCTTCGCTCCGCCTCGGTTTTTTGGGCTGAGTTCCGGGTACTTCTATGATGGAGCGATTTCTCTTCTGAGAAGTGCTCTCTCGCTTGCTCTCTTCTTGAGGTTGTGATTGCTTCCTTTTCAGGTAGCCTTCATATTCCTCTACGATAGATTTGAGGCGCTTTGTTTCAGCCTCATCAACTGGGGTACCGGCTGCCTGGTCTTTGGCTATCTTCCCTAGTATGAAGACTGCCCTCTGGTACCGGTTTTTCCTCAGCTGATTCTGGGATTTCTTGCGCTTCTTTCTGTTTTCTCCTTTCGCCGCCAGTGCACTTTGGTTGGTGCTCATGGCAGCCTTGGAGGGGGACGCTTCCTCCCTTATATCAGGGGCGTTTTCTGCTGTATCTACTGGTATACTTTGGTTGGTATGTCCGGTAGTACTCTTACTCGTCTCCTGGCTGGAGGCAAGTAGCTCTTCTTCTTCGGATTCCGTAATAGGATTCCGATAGCTCATGTCCTTAGTCGTTGCTGTTGTCGTCAATTTGGTTGTTGTAGTTTATGTTGTTGTTGTTGTTAAATTGTTGTTTCCGTTCATATTTGGTCCCACGAGTAATCCGGAAAGGGTTGGTCACTCGACCGCAGAGCCGGTATGCGGAGAGAAGGCTTTTATACCTCCGACCTCGCCCGGGCATCGGAGGGGACCGTTCGCGATCAGCTATTTATTACCCACCGCTGACCATTCAGCCCTCGACACGGGTACCTCGACACCTTGGCTTAGGGTGGTGTTGGTTCGGGTATCCTCATACTTCCACAATAGGAGATGGGCGTAAAACCTAGGGTGTATTCATCCATATCACTATTGTGGGAATTATGAAGTGTCCCTCTTAGTTCGTAAGATTAGAGTGCGTTTCCTTTGGGATGCACACTTTACTCTTACTTAAGCCCCTTCGCCACGACAAGGCGACCAACTTCAATGGAGAGGTTCTAAAATAGTGTCAAAAGGCAAATGAAAATATCAAAATAAAATTAGAATGAATAAATTCTCCCTCGATATAAGGCTTTTCATATCCTCCACCACTGGTAAGGAATGACAAATACTTTTTTAAGGTCAATGTTTGATAAAACAAATTAAACATTTTTGGCCCTTTGAACCGGATAAAGAGCTCGGCCAAATTAAAAAGCCCTGTATACCAAAAATGTTTGATTTGTAGACTGCCACGGCCACGTAGAGTGTCGCAGGCGGATCAAAGATGTATTGATGAGGAGGTATGCTTAAAGAGGGTATTATTCAGAATAGTGTGTCGGAATACGCGTTGCCAATTGTGTAGCTACACAGAAAAACGGAGCAAAACGGTTTTGTTGTGATTATCGCAAGATAAGCGAACAAATAATCAGGAACAATTTTCCAATGACAGTGGCGAACGAAGCGTTAGACAGATTACATGGTGCAAGGGTCTTCACCACGTTGGACTTGAAGAACGGAGTCTATCATGTGCCAATAGAACAAGGGTCTCGAAAACACACGTCTTTCCTAACTCGGAACGGCCAACAAGAATTTTGTTTTGAGCCATTTTGAATTAATAATTTGCCGGCGGTATTTTGTCGATACATACGATCGTTATCTCTCTGCTCTTTACAATGCTGAGAATAATGTCCCTTCTGTTTGCACTTAAAGCAAACGACATTACTTGACCTAGCCTTCGGACAGGTTCTTCCTATGTGACTTTCCTTATCACACTTAAAACACTTCTTTTTCATCGATGCTTTACTCTCTGTAGTGAACCGTTCTACGTATTCCTTGTCTACTGTAGTTTGCACACTTCTAACTTTCTCGTATATGCGAATTTGTTTTTTCAATTCGCCTACCGTTTTGGCTTGATATAACATACCCTTATGTGCCCTAACGTCTGGTGTGCCATCCACGAAATACTGTACTACGCTTCTATCATTTAAGGAGATTTTCTTCCCCAATTCTAAAATAGCATAAAGGTATTCCTGAAAACTTTCTTTTGGCTGTTTACTCCGGTTTCTAAATGCTCGATGTACTTCAGACGCACATAACCAAACTCATCGGCAAGAGAACGCTTTAAACTAGCCCAATCTCTTACTCCTCCTAATCTACGTACAAACAATTTCGCTGCTCCCTTAAGTAGCTGTTTAACATATACAAATCGTTCTAAATTATTCCAACCGACCGTTTCAGCTATATCATTAAATTCCTTAGTGACGAACGTCGCAAGTATCATCACCAAAAAAACCTGACACACTGTCTTTAATGTCGAGCAACGAAAATGACACCCTTTGCGAATTCGATGTAGCTGCTCTTACATCAACGTACAACGAATTTTCCAATTTGTCGCCGCACTCCCCTTCATCTTGCTCATCACCGAAAATTAAGTGTTGTAGCAAGCGCAGTTGCAACACCTATTTCCTATCCGTAACGCACAACCAATGTTCTCTTAGTTTTTCTTTTAACGTCCCTTCCGTCATTGCCCTAATGGTTTCAGCATCCATCTTACAAATATATTTTTTCTTTCTTATTCAAATGGAGTCATGTGTAGAAGTTCACGCAAGTGAGGAAAGTTCTCTGATCGCCATTCACTTGGGAGTGGCCAGAAACGATTCTTTTACACATGGCTCAAGCAGCTCACTACTTCCGGTCTTTGACCAAGTATCCTCTGGGTAGCCTAAAAACATCCGTTCGAAGGCGAGCTAAAGTGAGAATGCGAAACATCCCCTGCATAGGGTTGTGCGCTGGGTTTGGGACCCGCCACGTAAAAAAACACTCCAATGAAAAACCAGCGACAGCCTCGGATAAGAGACAACCATGGCAAACGACCATGGCAAACGAAATAAGGACTACGAATTGAGGGCATGCACCTGGAATGTCCGGTCCCTTAATTGGGAAGGTGCCGCTGCCCAGCTGGTTGTCCTCGTAAAAACAAAGGCTGACATCACAGCCGTCCAAGGAATGCGATGGACGGGACAAGGACAGAGACGAGTAGGTCCTTGTGACATTTACTACAGTGGCCATATAAAGGAGCGCAAGTTTGGTGTAGGATTCGTCGTGGAAGAGAGACTCCGTCGCCGAGTACTATCATTCACTGCGGTGAATGAACGTCTAGCCACAATTCGCATCAAAGCGGGGTTCTTCAACATATCGCTGATCTGCGCCCCGACGGAAGAGAAGGACGATGTGACCAAAGATGCCTTTTATGAGTGTTTGGAGCGCACTTATGAAGGCTGCCCCCGCCACGATGTCAAAATCGTGCTTGGCGACTTTAACGCCAGGGTGGGCAAAGAAGGTATCTTTGGCTCTACGGTCGGTAAATTCAGCCTCCTCGACGAAACATCCCCAAATGGGTTGAGGCTGATTGATTTCGCCGGGGCCCGAAATATGGTTATCTGTAGTACTAGATTCCAGCATAAGAAGATTCATCAAGCTGCCTGGCTGTCTCCGGATCGAAAAACTACCAACCAGATCGATCATGTTGTGATAGACGGAAGACACGTCTCCAGTGTTTTAGAAGTGCGTGCGCTCCGAGGTCCTAACATCGACCCAGACCACTATCTTGTTGCAGCTAAGATTCGCACCCGTTTCTGTGCAGCAAAAAACGCCCGCCACCAAACACAAGGAAGGTTCGACGTCGAGAAACTGCAATCACAACAGACAGCCGAACGATTTTCTACTCGACTTGCACTCCTGCTCTCTGAGAGCACACGTCAACAACTCGGTATAAGGGAACTGTGGGACGGAATTTCAAACTCCTTACGTACAACTGCAACCGAAACCATTGGTTTTCGGAAAGTGCAAAAGAACAGCTGGTACGACGAGGAGTGCCGTGTCGAAGTGGAGAGAAAACAGGCTTCCTACTTCGCAACGTTACGATCGACCACTACACGTGCGGGATGGGATAGATACCGAGAGATGAAGAGGGAAGTTAGACGCATTTGTAGACAGAAGAAGAAAGAGACCGAAATGCGTGAGTACGAAGAGCTTGATAAGCTGGCCGACAGGGGTAATGCTCGAAAATTCTACGAAAAAATGCGGCGGCTTACAGAAGGTTTCAAGACCGAAGCGTACTCATGTAGAACCCTCAAAGGTGATCTAGTCACTGATGCCCAGAGCATATTTAAATTATGGAGGGAACACTTCTCCAGCCTGCTGAATGGCAGTGAACGCACAACACCAGGAGAAGGAGAACCCGATTGCCCAATCGATGACGATGGAGCAGACGTTCCATTACCCGATCATGAAGAAGTTCGAATAGGAATTGTTCGCCTGAAGAACAACAAAGCGGCAGGGGCCGACGGATTGCCGGCCGAGCTATTCAAACACGGCGGCGAAGAACTGATAAGGAGCATGCATCAGCTTCTTTGTAAAATATGGTCGGACGAAAGCATGCCCAACGATTGGAATTTAAGTGTGCTATGCCCAATCCATAAAAGAGGAGACCCCACAAACTGCGCCAACTACCGTGTGATTAGCCTCTCAACATCGCATATAGGTTCTATCAACAAACTGATTGGACCTTATCAGTGTGGCTTTAGACCTGGCAAATCAACAACCGACCAGATATTCACCATGCGCAAAATCTTGGAAAAGACCCGTGAGAAGAGAATCGAACCACCACTTCTTCGTCGATTTCAAAGCTGCTTTCGACAGCACGAAAAGGAGCTGCCTTTATGCCGCGATGTCTGAATTTGTTATCCCCGCAAAACTAATACGGCTGTGTAAGCTGACTTTGAGCAACACGAAAAGCTCCGTACCAAACGAGGTTTCAGACAAGGCGATTCCATATCGTGCGACTTTTTCAACCTGATTTTGGAGAAATAGTTCGAGATTCCGAACTAAATTGAGAAGGTGCATCTTCTATAAGAGTGTACAGCTGCTGACGTGTGCCGATGATAATGATATCATCGGCCTCAACACCCGCGCCGTTAGTTCTGCTTTCTCCAGGCTGGACAGGGAAGCAAAAGAAATGGGAAGAAACGAAATATCTCTGTCATCAAACAAAAAGTCGTCGTGCTGGCGACTTGGCACTCACGTCACTGTTAACAGTCATAACTTTGAAGTTGTAGATAATTTCGTCTATCTTGGAACCAGCGTAAACACCACAAACAATGTCAGCCTAGAAATACAACGCAGAATAAGTTTTGCCAACAGGTGCTACTTCGGACTGAGTAGGCAATTGAGAAGCAAAGTCCTCTCTCGACAAACAAAAACCAAACTCTATAAGTCACTCATAATTACCGTCCTGCTATATGGTGCAGAGTCTTGGAAGATGTCAACAACGGATGAGTCGACGTTGCGAGTTTTCGAGAGAAAAGGTCTGCGAAAGATTTATGGTCCTTTGCGTGTTAGCCACGGCGAATACCGCATTCGATGGAACGATCTATGAGATATGAGATATACGACGACATCGACATAGTATTTTAGACAGCGGCTACGCTGGCTAGGTTATGTTGTCCGGATGGGCGAAAACGCTCCAGCTCTGAGAGTATTCGACGCAGTACCCGCCGGGGGAAGCAGACGAAGAGGAAGACCTCCACTCCGCTGGAAGGACCAAGTGGAGAAGGACCTGGCTTCGCTTGGAATATCCAATTGGTGCCACGTAGAGAAAAGAAGAAACGGCTGGCGCGCTGTTGTTAACTCGGCTATAATCGTGTAAGCGGTGTCTACGCCAATTAATAAGAAGAAGAAGAAGAAGAAGAAGAGATGTTCTCCAAATTCTGGAGTATTAGCATGAGACAGGAAAATTTCCATTGGAATGACGAAGAATAAGTTTGTCATCGCAAATCTAAAAAAATATTCATAGAAATATTACTCACATAAAACTAATGTTTTAATCTACCGCTTCAACGTTAATAAAGTGGATCTGTGTGATATTTCCTACACACAGAAACTTCAAATATAATGGGGAATTCATTCGAAAGAATATTATATTTTTCAAATATATATTATCTTTTTCAAATATTGGCCGCGGCAATGTCTGAGGTGGTTCATCCGTTGAGTCCAATTTTTGATTACTTGTTTGAGCATTTCGACTAGTAACTGGCAAATGACACGCGTAATGTTTTGCTCCAAGGCCTGAATCGAAGCGGAATTATCCGGAAAATTTGGCTCGTAATCATCGAATATTCTTAGAGATTTTCAAGAGCTCATAAAGCGAAGCTCTATTTTGTACGCTTTAAATTTAAGAAATCGACCTAAAATGCGCCAAATCGTTCCATACGTTAGTCCGAGTTGCGGCGAACGGCCCCGAATCGACTTTCCACGGGCTTCGTGTACACTCTCAGCTAAGACTGGTATATATTCTTCACTGCGTCGTATGTTCGGTCGAATATTTTCCAGTAATGAATGCTAGGTCTCAAGAAGGGTGATGGGGTTACGAATGATTCGCTCAGTAGGCCGATTATGTTGATCAAAAGTTTAGCGAAGCGCGCGAAACACATTCTTTACAAAGCGTAAATTTTGTAAATAAAGTGGAACGATTTGGAAACGTTATTCAGTTTTTACACGATGAAATGTCAATAAATACTGAACAAAAACAGCATGACAGTTTGTCAAGATTAACCCGTAATGTGTCAAAAAAAGGCTACTGGAAAAAGTATCTCTACTTGGATCATTCATTAGAAACCCATAAGGTGCAGTCAAAAGTCACCATATTTAAAATTTAAAAAAGCGACAGAAAAAGTAGTAGATACTGATACTGATGCTTACACACAGTAGAATATTTGAGTAGAGTGCCTCCTTATAAAAAAAATATAAATCAAATTTTTTTTATTTCATTGTTATATAATATGCAAAATAATTTCTCTTCTGTAAATTTGTTGTATAAGGATATAGCATATTTTAACAGATAATTATATATGATATACTATATACACTAATTTAAAGTTGTTAATTCGTTTTAACATTTAGTTTAAATATTAAAAGCAAGTTGGTAAAAAATACATCTGTTATGGATAATATATTGGTAACCTATTCGCTAACAAATTTATCTACTATGGGTAACATCCACGAATGAGGAAACATAATTGTCATAAGTGCCAAAAAAAACATACTAAAAAGGGTATTTAAAAAAAAAGATTGAAAGGCACAAGTCATTCGCGCCGGTAAAACAAGAAGGTAAGTTGGATGAATTTTATGCGATTTTTTGATAATAATTTTCATATAACTGAGGGGTTACATGGGTGTACGGGTTTCAAAAAGCGATTTTTTATTGTCTTATTAAATTCTACAATACCTATAGAATATTGTTCTAAAGTTGATCCAAGTGATAGTTTCGGAGATACATCCTTGAGAATTTGTATCCTCGAGGCTAAATAGGCTAAGTGCCTATCTTAAAACGCGTTTTTCTCGACACTTTGAAAATGGATAGCAAGATGTCTTGTGAACTACTCAACTCTTCATGAAATTTTACACAGGTCTTTAAGATACAAGTCTTAATGACAAGGGATTTATTTTTCCATTACAACTATTTGAAAAAAAATGGCACGAAATTTTATTTTTTTTATAAATGTGCTCTAAGCCAAGGTTTAAAAAAACAAGTGTTTTTCATTTTAGTTGATCCTTTAAGGAGTTATCCTGCCAGCACGGGCGCATCTTTTTTCTGAGTGGTCACCGGAAATGACCGAGTTTAAAATATTTATTTTCAAAAATTTCAGAATTTCTTTGCTAAAATATCTAAAGTATGTGAAATCAAATGTTTGTTTTATGAGTTTAAAGCGGTCTGCACAGTGAAAAAATTAATTAAGTAATTAATCTTCTCATTCAGATATTATTATCATTTTTCTTTATTATTATTATATTAATCTTTTGTTTAAGATAATACTAATTCTACTTAGTTAACCTTTATTTTAAGATATTAGCGATCTTTTTTATACAATATATTTGTTAATTAAATATATTTGCATATCTAGTATGTACATATATAGTATATGTACCTACACATGAAATATATAGGTAAAATTATAATTTGTTTAATAATTATTATTACTATTATATTTAAAAATAATTTTGTATAAATTTTACACAAATAAAGAAGAAAAAAAATTTATTTTAAAATTTGTTTGTTAACCAAAACATATCAAACAAGGTACGCATATAAATACGAGATAACTCAGAACGAGGCAGCTTGTTATAATTGCAATTGGAGAGAGTTAGAAAACTATGGAATGGCGATGTGTTACTTTTTTCCTAGTCTCTGGACAAAAGTAGCAAATATTTTAACTATACTATATATGAGATACATATGTATGAATGAACATTATAAGAACCAGTGAACGTCAGACTGTATGTATTTTCCCAAATTTGATATTCTGCTAAAAAACAAGTCGAGAGCCACTAATATTAAAACATTTTGTTAGTTATTATACCGTGGCAGATGTTTTGAAGTTAAAAAAAAGGATTTCGAAAGTATTTTAACAAATCTAATTTATTGTCACCTAAAATGAAAAAAACGTAACATTATTTTTCATAGATTGACAGGCGAAGGAAAAACGATATAATAGAAACGAGTCATATGGAAACAAAAGTTGAGTTTTGGTTATAAAATGATTATAGTATTAACAAACAATGAAACTTATTTTCGATGTTTTTTGATGATACGTTGTTTTGCATTTTAGGTGACGATATATTACTTTTAATATTGTTAGCAAATGATTTTGGCACATCTTTCATAGGATGTAAAATGAAACCAATCGGTCGGCTAGATGCTGAGATATAGGTTTTCACCCAAATATCCATTTTTGACCCTGACTCTTGTCCTCTTGTCTTATTCTAGGTGTAAAATTTAATGTCTCTGGCGTATTTATTTATTGACTTGTAGCGTCCTTAGTAGTTTTGAATGGAATCGTTATACGTGGAGTGGCCTTAATTATCACACGATTTCATCCATTTTTACAGTATCGGTTGGAGTGCTTAAAGGACATTTTTTTATCCTAGTTTAGTTCCTAGGTATGAAATTGTATAGATTTTTATTTAATGTCGTTTTGTGAGCGTGGGAGTGTTCTGACTACGCCCATCTACGAACTTGTCAACTCGTTTATTTTTAGTTGTTACAAACAATCGTAAGATGAACAAAACTGTTACAGTGTAGCAACATGTTGCAATAGTATAAAAAGGTATTTCTTTTATTCACATTTCCTTGTGGTCATATTGTATTTGGCTTGATCGAATTCCACACCAAACTTGCGCTTTTTTATATGGCTACTGTAGTAAATGCCACAAGGACCTAATCGTCTCTGTCCTTGTCACGTCCATCGCATTTCTTGGACGGCGGTGATGTCAGCCTTTGTTTTTACGAGGACATCAACCAGCTGGGCAGCGGCACCCTCCCAATTAAGGGACCGGACATTCCAGGTGCATGCCCTCAATTCGTAGTCCTTATTTCATTTGCCATGGTCGTCATCAAAAGGGATGTTTCGCCTTCTCACTTTAGCTCGCCTTCAAACTGATGTTCTTAGGCTACCCAGAGGATACTTGGTCAAAGACCGGAAGTCGTGAGCTGTTTGAGTCATATGTAAAAGAATCGTTTCTGGCCACTCCCAAGTGAATGGCGATCATAAAACGTTCTTCACTTGCGTGAACATCTACACATGACTCCATCCTCCGAATATTAAATTGGATTACTGTTTTAAAATGTATAGTATACCATAACTATCATTACTTTGTACAAACATTAAAAGCTTTCCGATAAGCGACTCCTATGGTATTGAGCGAGAGGAGAACCTTAGTGATGATTGTCACTTCTGTTCGTCTAATGTTAAAAGAGATGATTCAAAACGGAAGCAGTCAATTTCATACCCGCATTTGGTCGAAATACCAGTGCCCACGACCCCTGCTGCTTTGGAAGAGATTCCAAGCTTTGACGAAGGTGTCATACTTGAACACGATGACAAGTAATATTTTCAGTTTGAAGATGAATCAAGACTCAAAGGTAAGAACTTACTCTAGGTGGGAGTGTTTTTCTCCTTGTTTAGACATCGTGAGAAGCAGTTCGCTTTCTTCTACGAGTTGATTTATTTAACCACTATTGAAGTTTTGGTGGATTCTTTAAAGATTTCACACGACCCATCACATCATCACATTCGGAATGGCAGTTTCTATACTACCATTTCTGTCGGTCATTCTGTACAGCTACGTTATACCAAAGCCACAGTCGAGGCGAGGCATTAAGCGAATGAGTGGTGGCTAAAAGCCTCCACATTTTGAATGAGCCGAGCGAATGGTATACGTTTGATGGGCCTGGGGGCGTAAGTGACATTGACGTGACGCTTATGAATGAGGCAGAAAGTAGGGCTTTTAGCTTTAGATGGGAGGTAAAGGGAGGGTGGGATTGAGTGACCATAATTTGATTCAAATTATGGTTACCCCTCAATCCCCTCCATTGCCTTATGAGAGTCCATTGCGGCGATGGCGTACCGCTGGTACTGACTGGAACCAATATGGACTCTCGGTTAGGGAAGCGGTATTTAGCATACCGCTTAGAGAGTTTGAGGAGTTGGGGGTTGACGAGCAGATTGCTCGTCTATATGAGGTAGTGTGGGGGGTTAATGATAGGGTTTTTGGTAGGTATGAGTGTTCCAGACTTAGTAAAATTAAATGGTGGACGCATGAGTTAACCTTGAAGAGGAGGACTGTCAGGCGATTGAGGCGAAAGTTTCAACGCGCCCGGCGGTCCAATTCTGATAGGCTGTCCCAGCTTAGGTATGAATTTAGTTCTGCGGTTAGGGAATATAAGGAGATGCTGGTGAAAAGTAAAGAGGAAGAGTGGAGGAGTTTTGTGAGAGAGAATAGGAACGACCCCTGGGGTCAGGTCTATAGGATCTGCCGGGGTCGTAGGAGGGAGGATATTACCTCTCTTCGCGTCGGTGACACTCTGTTGTCGTCGTGGAGAGAGTGTGCGGGGGTCCTGTTAGGTGCGTTCTTTCCTAGGTCGGAGGTGCTGGTACCTCAAGCACAAGAGGCGCCAGTCCCACCATTAGATGATGGGGAGTTGGGGTACGCCTTTGGCCTGGTTAGGTCTAAACGGTCCCCAGGTTTTGATGGTTTGAACGGAGAGATGTGTAAAAGTCTCCTTCCAGTACTTGGGAAAGTGCTGGAAAGGCTCATGGTGGAACGGCTTCAGGAGCTAACGCGGGGTATGTGGTCGGATAGGCAGTTTGGGTTCAGGAAAGGACGCAGTATAGAGGATGCGTGGTTCTACGTTCAGAGTGTCGTTAGGGAGAATGTCAACAAATATATCCTCGGCATATTTGTTGACTTCAAGGGGCGTTTGATTACCTAAGCTGGGATCGAGTGGTGCAACGGCTGGAGGAGCTTGGCTGTCCGGAAATTTCCCTTTGGCGGAGTTATTTTTCGGACAGAAAGGCCTCTCTTGTCGGCATGAATGGGAGTGTATAGGTCGGAGTTGTTCGAGGCTGCCCGCAGGGTTCCATCTGTGGTCCATATATTTGGAACCTTATGATGGACACTCTTCTTGGGCAGCTCGAGCCACTCTGTAAATGTTGTGCGTATGCGGACGACCTTCTTCTTATGGTCGAAGGTCGCTCGAGGTCTGAGCTAGAACGGACGGGAGGAGATCTCTTAGAGATCGTTAATTCTTGGGGTTTAGGTGTGGGGGTCGACATATCGATGGACAAAACGGTGGCAATGCTGCTGAAAGGTAGATTGTCATCGGGTCGTCCACCGATTGTCCGTGTGAACGGGGTCAGCATCAGATATGTGACGCAAGTCAAATATCTGGGACTGACCATAAGTGAAAGGATGTGTTTTACTCCACACTTGGCGAATGTAAAGGAGCGACTGCAGGCAACTGTAGGCAAATACGACGGATTTTGGAGGAGCGATTGGGGTCTCGGACGTCGTGCTGTCCGCACCATATATCGTGGGTTGTTTGTGGCCTGTGCCACTTATGGAGCCCCTGTATGGTGGGAGACAGCCACGACTGTCCGGCGGTCTCAAAACTCCTCTCAATCCAGCGTTGCATGATGCTTGCATGTTTGCTCGTATGTCGCACCGTCTCTACGGATGCGATGCAGGTCTTGTTAGGTGCACCCCCTCTTGACCTGATTGTCATACAGCGTGCTGCTGTATTCAGGTTAAGAAGGGTTTGAGTGTGTCATTGCTGGGAATGACTGGATTTCTGACGATGATGTGGAGAGGGAGGGATATCTAGGAGCAAGAGGCTCCTAGATGATAGGGTTAGGTGTAGGTGGCAAGAACGTTGGGACAATAGTCCTAACGGCCGAGTGACGTACGAGTACATTCGGGACGTGGGGTTCGTTGTGGATAACTCAGACTTCAGATTTTGTCTGAGTCTGCTTCCTGCTTGATGGCATGGGCCTCTGAATGCATTTTTGCATCAGAGGCACCTTTCGGATACGTCGGGGTGTTTTTGTGGGGCGGGGTTAGAAAATTGGTCGCATTTGATTGCGGAGTGCCCGATGTACTCGGACATTAGGGATTTGGGTGGTATGGGGATTAGCTGGACTGATGGACGATTAGATGTTCGTGGTGTGATCTCCACTAGTCGGAATACCGAACAGTTAGGGTCGTTTGCGCGTGAATTATTTAAGCGGCGAAGGCGGTTAGCTGGAAATTAGGGTTAGCTTCTGTATGATTGGTGTGTGTAAGTGATGTGTGTATGGGGTCAAACCCCTGGCCACCAGTCCAGAGCCGTATGGAAGCTCAACTGGTAGTAGTTTCGGCTACGAGGTCTGACCAGAGACTTAATTCTGGTACCACGGGGAGCAGGAGCCCTTGGAGTTCGCTCCAACCTGCTCGTGCGGACTGGCCCCTCGGGGAGTATCGTGGTGGTTGTGGTTAAAACCCAAATCGCGGGAAGAACTGACTTTGTCAGTTGAATGTGTAGTTGCATTGCAACCAGGTGCCGGACCCAAAGCACGGCAGAGGTTTTAGATGGGCCTCGAACCCTACCAAGGTGGTTAGTGTGTCCATTCCACACTGCCAATTGGTACTGAAAATGCTTTGCATTCTCAGGGCGCTGATCAACGCATTGATTTGATCCGCTGTGCTTTTGAGCGCCGTGGAGTAAGGCTGTCGTCAGCAGGTGCCCACGTAAAACACACCGGACGTTGTACAGCTA
Source organism: Bactrocera tryoni (assembly GCF_016617805.1). Taxonomy (NCBI): domain Eukaryota; kingdom Metazoa; phylum Arthropoda; class Insecta; order Diptera; family Tephritidae; genus Bactrocera; species Bactrocera tryoni. The sequence continues at coordinate 24,387,759 of NW_024395977.1, forward strand.
CGTTGTCTAGGTCATGTCTTACGTAAGCACGAAAACACTCCAGCTGAAGAAGAGGAAGACCTCCACTCCGTTAGAAAGACCAGGTGGAGAAGGACTTGGCTCCGCTTGGAATCTCAAATCGGCGCCATGTAGTGAAAAGAAGAAACGACTTGCGCGCTATGGTTAACTCGGCTTTATCGCGTAAACGGTGTCTACGCCAGTAAGAAAGAAGAAGGGAAGCACAAAAATGCACCATTATAAGAAAAACACAGTCTCTAAATTTTGTTAAGATAACTCACATATTGGACGTAATGTGAGGTATAAAGTCACCCGGAAGCTCGAAAATCTTAATATTAGGTGTATGGGGCCAAAGCGAAGTATTAAACCGATCCAACCCATTTGTAGCACAGAGACACATTACTATCAGGAACCAATTCTGTCGGAATTTCAATTATATATCTCACACATTGACCGAGACTTTCGATAAAAACATAACTATAGGCTCTGGGGTCAACATATTCGATACCCAGGGGATTGAACAGTTTTAGTAGGATTTGGGCAGTTTTTGGTCATGAGGTGTAATACTTTAAAGAAATTTAGTTTGGATTAGTGCAAAATTGGATACCTTTATATTAATCTCTTCTTGATTAATACACAGGAAAGTGAAAGAATCAAGTGGAATTCAAAATTATGATACATATATGTAAATGTTGTGATATGATTTCACTCATATTCGCACTATTATTTAGGCGTGATATACTAACTTTGGTGAAAATTGATCTGGTGAGTTCCGAGATATGTATGTTCACTCAAAAGTGGACGGTACTACGCCCATCCTTCAATTTTGACCTCGGTTCCTTTAAATCCCTGTTATACCATCTCGCGAGTAGAGTTGAATGTCGCTAGCGTATTTAGTTATTGAGTTATCACGCTTTGTGAAGTTTTTAAAGGTACCGTTATTTGGCGAGTGAGCGAGCTTATCATTCATTTTCACACTGTCGGTAGGAACTTGTATAATATTTGCACTAGGTAAATTTGGTTGTTGTAGCTTAAAGGATATATGTATATTACATTGAATTTATTAGAAGGCGAAGATACACGAACATTTTCAAAGTTGTTCACCCACGGATGGCCCTTGCTACTGCGATCCCCCTGTGCCAAATTGCAGTTCTATATTCTAATTAAGTGCTTAGTTATGGCACTTTATAGGTTTACGGTTAATGGTTTTGGGGGGTCGCCAGTAGTCCGATTACGCCCACCTACAAACTCGTAATTGTGTTTGTACTAAGGAACCCGCATGCCAAGTTTCATCAAAATATCTTAATTTTTACACAAGTTACAGATTACAATATTAATAGGCGTTTAGTTTAATTTTAATACTGCTAAGTGTTTGGCCATTAAGATGTGAGTTTTATTAAACAATTTAGTAATCAAACTCCAAATATTATTCCAAAATTTCAAAATTTAACGATCTGAAAATTCCACAACCAATAAAGTAATTTTAGCACATGGTTAAGCACTTACTGGAATAAAAGCTGAATAACAATCACGATTACGTACTACATTATTGTTGACGAATACATATGTTTTTTAATTGGAATAAGATGCACAAACAGCGAAGATAGAAGAAAAGACGCAATCTTAATGTTTATTAAAGGATATGGACACGAACACTATTTCAGCTGAGTTGTCGCAGATATTGACTCAACAGAAGGAGTAGGATACACGTAAATCGCAATTGAGGTTACAAATAGCAGAGGTGTCAACACAAATGTTGGCACAGTTAGAAACGTGTTTGGAGGCGTAGTTCGCAGCTCAAGATATACTTACATCAGCGCAGTTGTCCTCACAGTTGAAAGAATATAATGTGTGGATATCGTAGGTGAGCACAGAAATAGCAAAAGATTTCGGAAGAGCGAGAGATAAAATTAAAACTGAAGTGGATGAATTGAAAGACCCTCTCCGCGAGCTACAATTAAATCGAGCAATTATATAACAACTGATGGGTTGATGAGTACATTAGAAAGACGGTATGGTAGTAAGAACAAGCAGATCTTAGAAATCGAGTTGCAAAATCGCCACCAGAGAGCCAATAAGTTTTATACAGAGATTGAGAGGTTAGCTCACTTAACTTATGCGAAGACATGAAAATTCAGACCTTGGTTAATGTGATACGAGATGTCCAAAATTGTCGTTTGGAGAAATTGAAGATCACACCTGGGAAACCAATTACTTGAAAAAGTTGAAGAAAACACGCAACGGCAGAAAAAATGGTCATGCTGCACGCAACTGTAATCAGCCCAATAATTCAGTTGGAGGTAAATGTAAAACTGAGGACGATCGATCAAATGTCACATTCAATCGTTAAACTAAAGAGAGCCAGCCGAAAAGAGTACATGCTGAAAGAGGTTCTTCAACGGAGCTGGTCCAATGCAGAGCCCGATGATGTGCTTCCTCTTCAAAAAAAAGAAATGGGCTACTAAGGGCACAAAGGGTCAACGGAGGGCATTTACACAGCTAACGACAAGATGGAGGCAGTTAAAGACTAGCCCACTCCCAAAAATCTATATGAATTTTGAAATTTCCATTGACTGTGTCATCATTATCAAGGATCGTTTCAAATTCTGCCAGCGTAGCTAATAGTCTACATGAACTCATGAAAGAGAACTGAGTTTTTGAGTGGAACAAAGAACGTAAAATGGACTTCCAAACTCTAAAGAATTGGATAAGTATTTTTTATTCGGATTCAAACGCATTCACTATTTCAAGTTTATGACTTAATGACAGTAGATTAATTTTCCGTTTTGACATAACGCAGAACAGAACTTTCCTTCGCAATTGATTAACTTTAAACTGAGTAAGTCCGACAAACAGGACGGTCTCTCATTTATAGAGTTTTCTCACTTATCTAGTTCTCACTTACAAAGGGTTGACTGTATTTTTATTGATAATTTGAATAAGTTATAGAAAATTTAAAACTTGTTATCGACTTGTTTATTTTCATTCAAGTGTAAATACATCTCTCAATAATGAAATATAAGATCTGTTCTGACCTGTCCGTTTTCAATTGAGAGATTTTTGTGACCATCACGTACTGAATTGCAGAATCGTCTTAAGTCACAAGAATTGTGTCTAATTTAAAATTTTAATTTTAGAGAATTGTGACTGTATTATAGCACAGAACTCCGGCATAAGCTTGTTTCTAACTGCTAACTATTCCTAGCTAACTAAGTTGCTGCTGAAACAGCGTTTCTTAACCCAACAAGAAAAAACAGCAGAAACTAGTTGAAGATAGTAGAAGTTGAGAGAGTAAAAAACTGACAGTGCAGTAGTTCCTGCTAGTGAAATTTATACTACCCAGCATTATTTTTTTCTTTAAAAAGTAGGGCACCTTGAAATGAATCACCCTTTATATTGTTGTGTCGTTATTCCAATTTGTACATACTAGCTTCATAATGTTGTAACGTGGCTTTTACCACCTTACAATAATTTACGTCAACACCATACCTCAACATAGAGCTTTCCACCATACGAACTAAACTTCACTGCATTCACTACGCACACAACTTACCTCACTACGATGATGAAAGCTGCTAGAGCTTTCCACCATACGTACTAACGCCCCATACGCATACAACTTACCTCGCTAAGGTGACGAAAGCTGCGCTGTGCTGCTTTAAAAGCAAGCACTTCACTCCAAATGCGATCTTTTGCTCCAGCTCGCCGAACAGGACGATCAAATAATAGCAGTAAGCAGGAGGTTGGTATCGGTACGCGCAAAGGCTCGACCGTTACTATGAGGAGCACACCTGCGCTGCCTCGAACAGCGTCAGGACCGCTGCTTACGTACCGTATGGCACCGTTATTAAAACTAACGCGACTAACAGGCGACATGTAAGTGGAGTACAGTTGGGAGTTGATAGCTGGAGGCCAACGAAGACGGTTGGCTATTAACGAAATCTCTCCTACACAGAGGAGCCCGTCGTATACATCACCGTGCCAGTCGCAACAAGCGTCAACGCCTGGCTCATCAATTCCGTTCGTATACATCACCGTGCCAGTCGCAACAAGCGTCAACGCCTGGCTCATCAATTCCGTTCGTTTCCATCACAGTGCCAGTCGCAACAAGCGTCAACGTCTGGCTCATCAATTCCGTTCGTATACATCACCGTGCCAGTCGCAACAAGCGTCAACGCCTGGCTCATCAATTCCATTCTTAGTTTTCGTCACCGTGCCAGCTTCAACAAGCGTCAACGCCTGGCTCATCAATTCCGTTCGTTTTCATCACCGTGCCAGCTTCAACGAGCGTCAACGCCTGGCTTGCAAATCTCGTTCGTTTTCATCACCACTGTACACATCACGCTGGTCTGGCTGTCCACATAAGGGGTGGGGTGTGGATACAACTTTACGAGGATAAAGCTCGTCTTTTTTTGCTAAGGGTTCGTGAGTCCCAAGGCTGACCCTGGAGCGGCTGAGCATACCTCAGCTATGGACGAAAACCCATTACAATGTCAAAACCGGTAGTTTCGTTTTGTTCTTATGATTCAAAAATTTCAACTAATGGAAAATATTTTGGACATTATGGCTAAAGACTTTTTTTGTAAGAGCAGGCACGCTTTATCGACACAACCTTTTAGAATTTAACCGTGCCAGTTTCCACTGGTTTTTCGGTTCTCTGCCCTCTCGGTATTTCTCTATTTGGAAGAGTAACTGTTAATATTCTTCTTCCTAATAGCTAGCAGATACTAAGGTACAAAGCCTTTACTAATTTCGAAAATTTTTAACGAAATCATATTCATAAAGCTAAGGGTTGGTTGCGACGACCAAATCAGGTAATCCCAAAATCCCCACAATTGGGAGGAACATAGAGTTAATACAAATGTTAATGAAGGGTAAGTGAAAAATTCCAATTTACAAATATCAGCAATAAAAAAATAAAACAAAATATGTCTAATGTTCCACATTTCTTCCAAGTTATGAAGTAAATAAAAAACATTGCGAAAACAATCAAGAACCTCAGCTATTCTGCAATTCCTAAGCATGGAAAAGAGCCTAACAACCTTTCGACCTAAAAAATATCAAAAGGCAGATGTTTGTCTTTTTATTTTCCACATCATGGAATAGTTAGGCCAGATAAAATAACAGCAAGGGTACGAGTGGTTTCAGTGGCTCAAAGAATCAATTGCGCACTTCATTTAGCCGTTAGGAGATTGCATGAACAGGCAAAAATCTGTGAAACAAATTTTCCTTTAGCAACTTCTGTGCTCCAATAACATACGTATACGATGTTTTATCAGCTAGCCACAGTTTTTTATTAGGGTGGTAATCACTATTTTAAGTGGTCAAAGCACCAAATTCAACCGGGTTCACTCTAAAGGAGATAACTATTTAATAATTTGAAAAAAAAACACAAAACAAACTTTCTTAGATTAGAAAAAGGAATTCAATGAAATGCGATAACAGATTAACTCTTGTCAATGTGCTCAATGTACGTCAACACCAAAAGACAAATACTCTCGACCTAACAGGATAGCTTTCGCCAATAATGATACAACCAAAAATGCACACTCAAGATTTGTTATAAAATGGCACTGAATGGAATGAGCAAGTAAAACGAATTCGTTTAAAAAAATGAGCTCAATTTGCCAATAATCACAATACTGTGATTTGTGAGAGGGTTTCTTACTTCTTCACGACTAAGCGGCAGGGGCGATTTTAATAAAATTAAGCATGGAGTTAGCAGACAATCTGTATTAACACATAGCTTACTTTAAAGTGAAAATAGGTAGTCCTATATTTTAATATAATTATTTTAAGAAATATTCCGGTAAAAAGCAAGCACTATTTAGTACTTGTTGTTTAATGTACTTCGTTATTTGTTTAAGTAGTCGTACTCCAAATTAATCAAATTCAAATAATTAATATATTATGTTGGCTTTTATAATTAAAATAACTAAATATTAAACAATAAAATTATATTCATATTTTTCTTAATTTAAATATTTATATGTGCAAAAAAATATTTCAATACATGTACATATCCATTTATTTGTAAATCAAATATCATCGAATTTTTTAATACGTAAATTGGATACCCTTATGGACACGATGAGGAATTGACGCCACCAGGTTTTTTAGCACGCATATATGATATTTACCCCATTCGGCCAAAATTGGATGCCAATCCAGCAATATAATTTTCTGGGAGTTAAAGAACAACTTTGCCTTCTTCGCTGCATGGATCGGTGCATTGAAAAATTCGTTCATCACCATGTAAATTACCAGCAAAACTAAAGAGTTCGTTTCCCAACAAATCAGTGCTCATTATATTCATTTTGCTTGGCTCAAAGCATATTCTGGACTTGCCTTTTGATGAAAATGGTGTCCATACTATGCGTGATTCCCCTCCATCATGCCAATTACCAGCAAAATCAAGGAGTTCGTTTAACAACAAATCAGGGTAGATAGGATTGGATCCTTCTCCAACTGGTCTTTCTTCTGCTGGCCCCGGCGGATTCTGCGTCGAATATCTCGTATAGCTCATCGTTCCATCTACTGCAGTATTATTGGTTGCGTGCAATATGTATAACCGTTGGTGAATGATGTCGATTTGGGTACAGGTATCCATTGGTATGACGGTATTATGATAGGTGTTTTGCTATTACCTTCTGCGTTTGATCTTGGTTTGAGTTTGGTAATATGACATCTTATGGTATTTATGTTTGACTTTACCATAATCATAATTTTTCCAATGGGACATTGTTCGAACTGAACGACCATGGAGAAGTTCAGCAGGGGTTTTCCTATTAGAAATTTTTGATTACGACGCATCTAATGGATCGACTTCGTTGATATGTCACGAATGGAATGGCGAATGAGTGTATCAGCATGTAAGCCACAAAGAATCGATTATCGGGCCAACAAAGGCAATATGGACGCGTTTCCCTTGTGCTTTTGCTTCCGGCTAACTAAGTTATTGACAGCTGGTTATTGGGAGCTGGATTGTCAACATTAGAGATTTTATATTGACGTGTCACTTTTGCTATGACATCATCGATATAAGGCCACCAAACGCGATGTCGTGCTAATTGCTTCATTCATACTGTTTCCCAATGTCCATCATGCAAGAGTCCAAGAATATTTTGCTATAATGATTTTGAAATAACAAAATTTTTTACGTCTACGTGTAAGCAGAGAATATCTTTTTAAAGAGTTAAAGATAATCTCCGATGAATAAAATATAAATTTTTCTTTATGCATTTGATACCGTTCCGGTATTGTGATTACTTGTTCTACTCGTTTTATATCATGTTCCGACTTCTTCTTGTTTACTGCCGTAGAAGCCGCTTACGCGGTTATAGCCGAGTTAATAACAGCGCGCCAGTCGTTTCTTCTTTTCGAAAAGGTGGCGCCAATTGGAGATTCCAAGCGAATCCCAGTTCTTCTCCACTTGGTCTCTTCAATGGAGTGGAGGTGTTCCTCTTTCTTTGCTTCCCCCGACGGGTACTGCGTCGAATACTTTCAGAGCTGGCGGTTTTCGTCCAATCGGACGACATGACCTAGCCAGCGTTAATTCGCTGAACTATGCCAATGTCGTCGTATATATCGTACAGCTCATCGTTCCATCGAATATGATATTCGCCGTGGCCATTGCGCAACGCTTGTCCTCGTTCACTACCAGACTTTTTTGCTTTCTTATCCGGTCTGTAGAAAGCAGAACAGCGAACCAGTTGTTAAGGCCAATGATATCAATATTTTCAACACGCCTTGTTTGAAACCTCGTTTGGTATCAAATGGCTCGGAGAGGTCTTTCCCGATCCTGACAGAGCTTTTGGTATTGCGGGGATATCAAATTCAGACATCGCGGCATAAAAGCACATCCTTTTCATGCTGTCAAAAACTGCTTTGAAATCGATGAAGAGGTGGTGCGTGTGTATTCTCTTTTTAGGGGTCATTTCCAGGATTTGGTGCATGGTGAATATCTGGTCAGTTGTTGATTTACCAGGTATAAAGCCAAACAGATAAGGTCCAATCAGTTTGTTGGCGGTGGCCTTTAATCTTTCACACAATATGCTAGATAGAACCTTATACGCGATGTTGAGAAGGCTTATTCCACGGTAGTTGGCGTAGATTGTGGGGTCTCCCTTTTTTGTGGATTGAGCAGAGCACACTCAAATTCAAATCATTGGGCATGTTTTCGTCCGACCATATTCTATAAAGAACTTGTTCTTCGCCACCGTGTTTGAATAGCTCGACCGGCGATCCATCGGCCTGCGCCGCTTTGTCGTTCTTCAGACGGGTAATTGCTATTCGAACTTCTTCATAGTGGGGCAATTGAGCGTCTGCTCCATCGTCATAGGTGGGGAAATCGGGCTCACCTTCTCCTGGGGTTATACTTTTAGTGCCATTCAGCAGGCTGGAGAAGTGTTCCACCTTCAGGGTGCTGCAAGAGTATGCTCCGGTTTTGAAACCTTCTGTTATTCGCCGAATCTTTTCGTAGTTGATAATATGCATACATATGAAGGACATACAACAAACAAATAAAAGCGTAAAAAAACATTCCATAAACGTTTTTCATTTCATTGTGAATTATGGAACCTATTTCAATACACTTAAAACTTACCCACAAATTTTTGAAGCCGCCTACTGCTTGGTGATTCAATTATCTGCTTTAATTGCCTAAAATAATAAGTAATATTTAATAATGTACGTTTTTTCATAATTTTTATTTTGTTTTTATTGTGCGTATAAATATATACGACCAACAGATATCATGGCGCTGGACAATTTCTCATAAATATGAAGGTTTTGTCTTGAGGAGCGAAGCTGTGGCATTTTCTCTTGCCAAAGTTGTGTCAGATGTTTTTTCACTTTGACAGTTTGTAGTGCCAAAATCAGCTGTAATTAAACAAATACGACCAACAGATGGCGCAAAATCAGTGATGCGCAGGAAGGTTTAGAGTGGCTCAATTCGGTGAAGTGGTTTTGAAGTGTCATTTTTGCGTGGCTCAATTCGGTGAAGTGGTTTTGAAGTGTCATTTTTGCATGGCGAAATCTTGTAAAATGCAGTGGTTTAGTGAGTTAAACTGCTCACCAGCCTAACCTCACGGATTAGTGTCGGTCGAAACATGATATTACATGTTTTTGCAATGACTGTGCGGTTATAATAATGTCATCCAAATATTTTCCACGTCCTTTTATGTCATTAAGGAGTGGTTCAAGATAGCGCTGGAAAATTGCGGGTTCGGTGGCAATACCATAAGAAGTCGTTGATACTGGAACAATCCTAAAGGTGTATTGACTACCATTACTTGTTTGGAATCTTCATCCAACTCCATCTATCAATAAGCAGCTTTTGAATCTAATTTCGAAAAATGTACAGTGTACAGTGTCGTATAGCATGCAAAAGTGACTCATATTGGCAATGGATATTGCTCAATATAAAATTGTGACTTAATTGCTGTTTTAAAATCACCGCATATTCTTACCGACCCATTTGACCTTGGTGCTAAGGCAATTGTTGACGCCAAGTTACTGATTTTATAAAATGTTGGTGTGGCAATGGCCTGCATTGCTTAAACATTTTTTATCACGCCAGCATTTAATTGTCAAAAATTGTTTCGAATTTACTGTAGAAATCTTCAATTTGTTTGATATATTCACCTCTATCAACTACGTTTGTCAATTTGTGTAATTTCTTTGAAGACATCTAGCCCAAATAGATCGTTACCATTTTCTATATTTGCAACTCTTACAGTAATGCGTTTTTGCTTATTTCCACTTTGTTTTATTGAGCAATTCACCCAATATTGGAATAGACTGCTGTCCAAATGCATATACATATATATATGTTTTCGGGCTATTCAATATATTATATGTCTGTAAATTGATTATTAAAACGGTTGCCTCGACACTTTTATTTTCTTCAACTTGTACTATGCCAGTTACAATGTTTACTGCATCCAATGTACTAACATGTTGTTAATTTTTTGTTTGTTTAGATTCCACTTTCGCGCTGAAATCGTTGTGTGTTTACTGATACATCCGCTCTGAATTGACAAACAAACTGCAGCAATGTACCCTTTTTTGGCACATTTATGTAACGATATGTCGTTTTACGAATTGTACTCTATTGTGCGAAAAGCCGTAAAAGAACACGACTTAAGTTTCACTAGTTTCATTACGTTTTCATTTATCTTCTGTTCTCTTTTCATCTGTTTTTGACCTTTTGACCTTCAATGGTTGTTACTGTTAACTATTTGTTGTTGTTTCGTTTGAGACTAGTCTGCAATGAAATCTATTTATTTCTAATTGAGTAATATCAGTCTCTAATTTACTATTACCTTAAAACAGGTAAAAAAAACAAAGAGTGCAATAATAGAGGATGCAATTGGCTTAATATCATAATGAAAAAAAACGAGAAATTTTGCAATAATGGATATGGCACTTTGATTTATCTTAGCTACACCCGTAGGCGCTTTTGTGCAACAAGGAAGATCCCTTTTGATGTGAGGAAATTACGTTTAAGAATTGTTTTTTTTCGATTTCCGAAATCTTTGTGCTGGAACCTCATCCAACAACTGAAGCGGTATGACCAACAACCTCGATTCCGTTTGACCTTCGGGTGAGTTAAATTTTAACTTGAAAGGAACAGTATGTCTTCATGCAATCATATTTCTGTTGTTTATTTCAGTTCTCTATTCTTTAAGCAATGCGCATGCCAGTGTTGCGTGGGAAATGGATATTGGCTCTGATGAGCTAATTCAGCATTTTCCGTAGCATTGAACAAATTTGTAAATTTATGGTGGACCGTAAACATGCCGAAGAGCGGTTTCCTAATTCTGTTGATGAATGCAATAGGATGGGTAATTTCTAGTCCAATTTTAAAGAAAAAAAATCGCTCTGCAACAATTTTATTTCAGATTATATTCGAAATTTGGAATTAAGGGTCTAATTGGAGCATGTCATGTTGCCATAATTTCACCTGCTTTGTCAACCACAGTTGTGCTACATGATTACATGAATAGAAAAGGGTATTATAGCATTAATGTTGAATGGTTAAGTATTATATTTACTAAGTAATTAATAAATAATTTTTTCGAGAGGTTTGTGACAATGCACTAATTTTTCGGCACGTTAATGCAAAATTTTTCGTCTCTTTCCATGACTAGGGTATATGGACAACTTCGCCAGCAATGATAAAGGTTATAACAGAACATTCTTATGGAGCCTTTAAATGACTTTTGGGTGATTCAGCATATCCATTATAGCCATGGCTTCTTACACCGGTGACAAATCCTGAAACACCAAATTAACCAAATTTCAATATTAAGCGTATAAGAGCAAGAAACACGATCGAAAGAACATTTGGAGTTTTAAAATCACGTTTCCTTGATTTCAAAAGAACGTACATAGCAGTACAAACGTTCAAAAGATGCCTTATTTGTTTACACATGTGCAATTTTTCACAATATATTAAAAAAACGTGGCATTTTTATAGATGAAACCGAAATATTGCCAAAAGGATTACCTCCTGAAGATGTGGGAACAATCTCTGAAGTCCATTCTGGCCAGTATTACTTTCGGGGCTGAGCATCTCGTCAAAGTTGCATTAACTTCTTCTTCTTCTTCTTCTTAATTGGCGTAGACACCGCTTACGCGATTATAGCCGAGTTAACAACAGCGCGCCAATCGTTTCTTCTTTTCGCTACGTGGTGCCAATTGGATATTCCAAGCGAAGCCAGGTCCTTCTCCACTTGGTCCTTCCAACGGAGTGGAGGTCTTCCTCTTCCTCTGCTTCCCCCGGCGGGTACTGCATCGAATACTTTCAGAGCTGGAGTGTTTTCATCCATTCGGACAACATGACCTAGCCAGCGTAGCCGCTGTCTTTAAATTCGCTGAACTATGTCAATGTCGTCGTATATCTCGTACAGCTCATCGTTCCATCGAATGCGATATTCGCCGTGGCCAACGCGCAAAGGATCAGCTCACAGAATTTTTCTCTCGAAAACTCGTAACGTCGACTCGTCGGTTGCTGTCATCGCCCAAGCCTCTGCACCAAATAGCAGGACGTGAATTATGAGCGACTTATAGAGTTTAGCTTTTGTTTGTCGAGAGAGGACTTTACTTTTCAATTGCCTTCTCAGTCCGAAGTAACACCTGTTGGCAAGAGCAATCCTGCGTTGGATTTCCAGGCTGACATTGTTGGTGGTGTTAATGCTGGTTCCTAAGTAGACGAAATTATCTACAACTTCAAAGTTATGACTGTTAACAGTGACGTGAGAGCCAAGTCGCGATTGCGACGACTGTTTGTTTGATAACAGGAGATATTTCGTTTTGCCCTCGTTCACTGCCAGACCCATTTTCTGTGCTTTCTTGTCAAGCCTGGAGAAGCAGAACTAACGGCGCGGCATACGCCAGCAGCTGTACACTCTTATAGAAGATGGTACCTTCTCTATTTAGTTCTGCAGCTGGAACTATTTTCAACTACATAGTTGCATTAACTCTTTAAATAATTAAAATTCTACCAACATTTATTTTTGCTTCATTACACTTTATTTATATTATTTATTAATCTAAAAACACAACATTAAAATTAAAACAAACATTAAAGATAAAATCAAAAAAAAAATATGTACGTAAAATCATTTTTAATTATATTCTCCGGTTTTTGTGTTCGGAGCCGGAAAAACTTTCTCTTCCTCACCCTTTTCTTTCATCAGAGTCAGTTTTTTAACATCTCGTCCATCTCGGAGTAATCGTTGGACGCGACCAAATCGACAATAAAATATTTTATATTCTGCACACTAGTAAATTTGATCTCTTACCTCAGTACCAATGGTTAGTACATCAGCCAACCCATCAACCATGATTGACCCCAATGCATCCAACGCCATCTGCTCCGTTTCAGAGAGCTCAATTGTTGAGCTGGGACCGGCACCTGTCACCAGTTGGGTTTGGGTTGACCCATTAAGGTCATTTAGTTGTACAAAGAGTTCCACCTAAAGCTTCTGAACATATTCGGTCGCAATGGGTCGTTTTTGTAGCTTTATTTCAGGGTGAATCCGTATAAAGTTTAAGTAGCACTCGATCTGCTCCTTCGACGTGCGCAACGTCTTATTATAATTTGTTAAAACAAGACACATTATACATATATACATACATACATAATAATCATAAAATAATGAAATTTGTATTATTTACAATTACTTATGTACCTTCCTTTTCCATTGTGCTCAAATGTAAGGAAGAGTACATGTGTTAATCGATTATTATATTAGAGACGTTGAAAAACTTGGCCTTGATGCGGATTGTGGTTAGATGTTCATCCACCGGGGTAAACGCCAAGCCTCGGCGACGGAGTCTTTTCCCACCACGAATTTGCGCTCTTTTATATGGTCACTGTAGTAAATGCCAGGCTTTTAGTCCTGATCCCGTCCATTGCATTTCTTGGGCGGCGGTGATGTCAGCCTGCATCAGCCAGCTTACCAATTAAGGGACCGGACATTCCAGGTGCATGTTCTTTAATAATAAACCTTAATACGTTTGCAGTGGTCGTCATCAAAAAGGAGGTATCTCATCTGAGGCTGTTTTGTTCTTTTGATTTAGGGTCTCATATAATTATTTTATTATTATTAAGTTACTACTTACCACGAAAACAGTGCGAGCGAGAACTTTTTAAATAATTATTTAACCATGAAGTAATTATAAGAAAAAATGTATACAAATACAATATGTTTGCCGTACCGTTAGCAGAACACAAGTTATAGAGAAAAACAATTTTCCAGATATGAATAATTATTTGACTGATTCAAATAGGCGTGTTAGTAGTATTGATACTTTAGCTACAAGTTTTATAGCTATTTTTATTAATATTTTGTAAACATTTCTAGGACTTGAATATTTATGACATTTCGTATAACTAGTTATGACTTGCAAACGTAAATCAAATCTTTCACAGAGCTCAAACCATGAAAATTGTTAGAATGCAAAAATCAACTTATTATGCAGAAGACAGAGCTACAGACATTTTACCACATGCTGATACTTAGCGCTTAGCGGTCCACTCAACCACCTAATGAAACAATTTCTCGACGCCGATTGAACTAATGACTAATCAGCGTACTTCTGAGACAATAGATGAGACAAATGCACGACGACTCGCAGTCGCTCAGCGTCAAGCGGAGTGTCAGCAAATATTTATCAGAAGTTCTTCGGGGCATTTTAAACATATGATGAACATGACGTGACATTTGATTACAGTAGCCATAGGCTCATTAAAATTTGGAATGAAGAAAAGTGGAAATTTGTTGCTCTGGGGGCTAAGTAGCCATTTCTATTTTAGAAAAGTCCTTGAAACTCTTAAAAGCGTTATTTACATATTATGATGCCCTACAGGATACCACTTTAATATTCCTCAAACCAGCGTAAATAAAAAAGTAACCTGCTAGTAGCACACTACTGTCCCAATTCTTCGTGGATATCTATTAAAAGATGGAGAGCGAGCTTATGCGCTACTTAGCTCTGAATCACAGCACGTTGCGCGCCGAGAGCAACGTACACTACCAATACATAATTCCGAATGACGGCAATGTCAAACCTCTCGTCGTCGTTCTTAAAAAATCTCTGTTATTTTCACGAGTGTCCTCAATACTCATTTTCATATGTACGAAATTACGGGCGGCAGGATCTATTCATTACAATGGCATATAACCCAGCCAAAATTAATAAGGTGTTGATGGCCGGTCAAAAACGAACGAATCGTCAGGACATAGTCGCTCTGGTCTTTCGTATAAACGTACAAAATCTGGTGGCTTTCCTCACTAAAGGTCCAGTGTTCGGGGACGTAGACTATTTTAGACACTTTATTGAGTGGCATGTCCATTTATTAGTCTGGCTAAAAGAGATATTGCCTCTCAGCCAACTTGACGAAGTTGTTTCTGCAGAGTTGTCCGACCAAGGAAGATAAAAAGTAATATGACACTATCATTAAAAACAAGATCTTGCGTCGTACTAAACCGTACCGCCCGTTGCATAAAGGACGGAAAATGTACGAAAATATATTCACGCCTGTTCTTAAAATATACGCAAACGAATTAGAATAGTTATCCTACTTTTTAATATTAATCTAAGAGGCACCGCGGATATTCCATATTCACCGCTGCTTTGCAAAATGTTCAAAAAGTAGAGTTTCGCAACTCCGAAATGCACAAAAAAAAAAAAACAAAACTGAATGAAAATGGTTACCTGTTGTGTAGAAAAGGGGACGTAAGATTAATATTAATCTAAGAGGCACCGCGGAAAGCGTGTCTGTGGACAATAACTGAATGGTCGCTTATACACCGCAGCTTTATAAAATGTTTAACGCTCCCATAAATGTGAAGTTTTACAGCTCGGTCCAGGCTATCAAACATATGCGTAAATACATAAATAAGGGCAGTGACCAGGCTATTTTCACTATGAGACAGGAGAGTAAAGGTACGATGGAACCAAAGGATGACAGATAAGTAGTAATGAAGCGGCATGCAAAATACCCGATTTAGCGTTACATGAAAGGCACTCGAAAGCCTTTGCTTTGCACACAGAGGGAAACATGCGAGACCGAGTTGTAACACCTCCTATTACCCCTATTATCGCATTTTCCGCTTGTGCCAAAAAGACGAGTTTACTCGGACGTTTTTCTATGTAGAAGTGCCAAGGTATTAAAAGTGGAATACGTCACGAAAACAATGGAAACATCGCAGAACGCACGGTCGACGGTTGAATTTATACCATACACAATAACATGCAAAGTTATTGTGAACGTTTGCAGCTAACTAGAATCCAAGGTCCCCCAGTTTTCTGGCACTCAAAATCTAAGATGTGAAAGAAAACGCCACTTTTCAGGAAGCATGTAAGGCCATAGGGTTGCTTGAAGACGATAGCCACTGGAACGAAACGATAAATAACACTATGTTGTCTCAGTCAGACTACGCTGAGAGAGCTTTTTGCGATTATGATAAGTACCTGCAAACTCTCTAACACCCAGCAATTGTGGGACTAGAATAAAATTTATCCAAGATTATCCCTAGTAGCCAAAGAGAACATAATTTTTAGTGAAGTGCTGAAATTGATTGAGGACACAATTTTTTCGTTGATTGGAAAATCACTTCCCAATTTTACTATGGGGGCAGGCAAGAACAGGAGAGTTGTCCACTGACATGCTCATTTGCAATATGAGCAAAATGAAGTAGTCGCGGTGCTCTATTGCATTGGTGCAAATTGATCGGGAAGGACGAATGCACAATGTCGGAAAAGCGAGCGATTGAAGCATTGGATGGCGAATTGAAAGACATTCGAGGCAATCGAATCTTTATGGATGGAGTGGTCGTCTGGCTGGCCGGTGATTTCCGCTTAATATTAAGCGAGGTACCGCGGCAACGAGACAAACGCATGCCTCAAGGTTTCCCTGTTGTGGGCTAAGGTAGAGCGGTTACAGCCAAAGACTAAAGCGCCCAATACACTGGAGCAGCATGCTGGCGCAATCACGTGATGGTGCATGCTGGTATAGTGTATTGTGAATTTACCGCATTTATTTAATTAGAATTCTCAAAAAGTGAACAACGCAAATACATATAAATTCAAAGGAAAAACTATTTTGTGGAAAATTTATTGATCTATTTGAATTAATGCCGTGCCTGTGGAGAATTAAGAGTGCGGAATATTAACCGCTCCTTAATCCAAACACATTTTTTCTTTCATTTCTTTTCGCTTTCTTTTCAAGACAATAACGACTTTTTCCATATACCAAATGTAAAATTAATATTAAACAAGTAAGGAAGGGCTAAGTTCGGGTGTCACCGA